>NC_062567.1:139349609-139572109 GCF_022837055.1 Prionailurus viverrinus
TCTCTCAAAATGAATAAATAAAAATTTTAAAAAATTTAAAAAGAGGAACACAAAGTAAAGTAGGAGAAAATATAAGTAAATATTTCACTAATCTCAGATTAGGGAAAGATTTTCTTTTTTTTTTAAATCCTTTTTTAAAAGTTTTTTTAAAGTTTATTTATTTATTTTGAGAGACTGAGCAAGCATCTGAAAGCAGGGGAGGGGCAGAGAGAGAGGGGAGCAGAGGATTCAAAAGTGGGCTCCGCGCTGACAGCAGTAGGCCAGCTTGGGACTTGAACTCACAAACCTGAGAGATCATGACCTGAGCCGAAGTCAGAGGCTCAACCAACTGAGACACCCAGGTGCCCCAGACTTTATAGTCTTAATACGTAAAGACCTCTTACAAATCAAGAGATTCTATCACAGAAGTCTGCTATTTCCGTCTTGTTCTCAGTGCCAAGCCAGAGTTAAGGCTAGTTCCTTTTTAGCCTTTAGTTTTGCGAAGCTTCATAATTGATCCTTCCACTAGTCATCCCTCTCCAAACCATCCCTCCTTGGTTACTAGAGGTATCTTTCTAAAACACAAGTGTCTTCCTTGAAATCCCAGTGGCTATCTATTACCTAAATAAGAAAAGAAACAAAAGAAAAGAAAAGAAAGGTCAAATTCCTTAGGCTGATGTTGAAGACCCTTCTTCTCACCTTTTCAGCCTCTTCTTTGGCCTGCCCTCTTGTGGTTCTCATGCGCTAATCTTGCTCCCTATGCCCAGCTTTCCCTCACTGGCACACACACATTTGGCTATTTCTTCTACAGGACTGCCCCTCCTCTCTACCTCCAGCATCCCTACCTCATCTGTCCAATCTGAATTCCTTCCCTAATGCGCTGTTCAGAGCCTCACTTGCCTCCCCAAGCAGTCAGCCTCTCTTTCTTCTCTGCTCCCTCCCCAGTAGTTGGTATACACCATTATCAGCATTTACTAGATTACAGTTTTAATAGAAAATTAAAATGTTTTAATTTATATATTTAAATTATAATTAGTCATCTTGATGTCTGTTTCTGGCCCCCTACCTACTTCTTTTAATGAAGGAGCATCTCTATTTGATATCTCTATTCCATCCTAATCCTACAATAGCATATAGTAGGTACTAAGTGAATACTGTTAGATAGGAGAATATTTTATTAGATTGAAGGAATTGTATAACTTTTGGTAGAAAACAAATTATAGGACCTTTTAATTAATTAATTATTCATTTGTTTATTTATTTATTTTTAAAGTTTATTTATTTTGAGAGAGATAGAGAAAGTGAGAGACTGCATAAGCAGGGGAAGGGCAGAGAGAGAGGGAGACAGAACCCCAAGCGGGGCTTGAACCCATGGACCATGAGATTATGACCTGGGCTGAAATCAGGAGTTGGACGCTGAACTGACTGAGTCATCCAGGTGCCCCCTAGAACATTTTAAAAAGACAGTTTACAAAATATAAAAAACTTTCAAGTACATAGGCAAAAAAATTGCCAACATTTCAAGTAGAAATTTTCTAATTTTTTTTTAAAGTTTATTCATTATTGAGAGATAGAGAGAGACAGAGCATGAGCAGGGGAGGGGCAGAGAGAGGGGGAGACACAGAATCCGAAGTAGGCTCCAGGCTCCAAGCTGTCAGCACAGAGCCCGACGCGGGGCTTGAACTCACAAACCGTGAGATCATGACCTGAGCTGAAGTTGGACGCTTACCAACTGAGCCGCCCAGGCACCACTCAAGTAGAAATTTTTTAAAGCCTGTTGTAATAAATGGAGATTGTTTGCAAACTAAAAATGTCCTTAAAAAAAGGTTGTTTCTCATTTTGAGTAGAGTATGCACGCTTTCTAAAATTTGTTTTACATTATTATTTTCTCTAATAAAACTTAGGCTTATAAATTAAAGAATTATACATATTCTGAATTAGTAAAGAACAAATTAAAGAAATTATAATGGTGGGGGGATGCCTGGCTGACTCAGTCAGTAGGCCACGTGACTCTTGATCTCAGGGCTGTGAGTTCAAACCCCACACTGGGTGTAGAGATCACTTAAAAATAAAGCCTTTTTTGTTTAGGTTTATTTATTTATTTAGACAGAGAGAGAGAGAAAGAGCACATGGAGGGGGGGGCAGAGAGAGGTAAGAGAGAGAATCTGAAGTAGGTTACACACTGTCATCACAGAGCCTGACTGGGGGCTTGATCTAACGAACTGTGAGATCATGTTCTGAGCCATACCCAAGAGTTGGATGCTTAACTGACTGACCCACACAGGTGTCCCCAAAATAAAGTCTTAAAAAAACAAAGAAATTATAATAGTATCTCCACCACTGCTGGTTATCACTTAGTGGAAACATGTGGACTAACAGACTAACATTCTTATTCAAAAATGGAGAAATTTGTTCAACTCTATTCTTGTTCTATTCCACTGAACTAACTGTACCTCCCATTTCAGCACCTCATCAGTCTTAGCGCTATTACTCTGAACTCTTTCTATTTAAACGACTCACAGGAAGAATGTTCCAATTCTGTTCATAGGTGTTATATTAACATTGTCATTTTCTGAATACTTGAGCTTGGGTTTGGTACTGTGCCCAGTTACAAAAAAGAAATCACTATTTCTGCCCACAGGAGGATAATAGTCCAGTTGAAGAAGTAACATGAAAACACACATAAAGTAATCAGAAAATAATTCAAGGCAATATTTAGTGGTATTGTCAAATTTTATGGCATAGTAGTTACATGGTATAGAAGCTGAGAAGTGGTCAGGGAAGGCCTGTTAAGGCACTTGATTTGAGCTCAGCAGTGTAGGAAGAATCTGAGCTACTGGACGTAAGGGGGAAGACATTGTACCTGAGATTTTCTCCATCTCTTCTAGTAGCTTTTCCAAGTCTTTATTCAGGTCTGACAGCATTTTCAGCATGTTGTCATAGTTTCTTTCTCCAGGATCAGAATCAGCCATCTAGGCAGTGCACAAAAGAAGATGCAGTGAGACAGACTGACGTTTCAATTCCAGCTCTATTACTTATACCTGGCTAGCCCAAGCCAGAAACCCAAGGCCATCTTTAATTCCTCCTTATCTTCTTTTCCTGACCAAATGGGCCACTGAAACTCACCAATTTTATTTGTTCATGGAATAAATATTTAATCATCTCTGGGTCAAGAAGGTCTGCTGCTTGGGAGTCACCAGTGAACTGAACACTGCCTTTGTGCAACTCATAGCCTGGCCCAGCTCTTTAAAATCTCTCAGTCCCTTCCTTTCTCTCTCCAAGGTTGCAGCTTTAATTCGGGTCCATTCCATTAACCGCCATTGAATAGATTTACTGAGCATCTACTATGTGTCAGATGTCTACTATGGATGTGGGTATTTCAGTGTATTTGTAGATCCAGACAGAAAAACCCATGCTCTCACAGAGCTTCCATTCCATGGAGGAGACGAATAATAAACAACGGAATGGTAAGCATACCTTCAGTTTGTGGTTCACTGCACAAAGAAAACAAGACAGGGTGATTTAATAAAGAGGATATTTCATGGGGAGGGGTGCTTTTGCTTATAAAGTCAGATAAGTCCTTTCTAATGTAGTGACATTTGAATTGACACTTGAATGATAAAAAGGAGTTGGCATATAAAGAGCTAGGGGAAGAGTTCTAGATAGAGGGAACGGCTCAAGAAAAGGTGGGAGTGGCCTGATATGTTCTGCTTTAAGGCATGAAAGAAAGTAAAGAATGGGGTTTAGGAGAAAAGTGGTATGAGACGAGATCAGCTAGGTAGGCAAGACTTTTTTTTTTTTTTTTAATTTGGGAGAGAGCGAGCGAGCAAGCACACGCACATGTGAGCAGGGGAGAGAGAGACAGAGACAGAGAGCGAGAGGGAGAATCCCAAGCATGCTCCATGCTCAGCAAGGAGCTCAAGGCAGAGCTTGATCTCACAACCCTGGGATCATGATCTGAGCCGAAATCAAGAGTCTGATGCTCAACCTACTGGGCCACCCAGGTGCCTCCAGAATTTTGGTTTTATTTTGAGTGTGAGGGAAAGCCACTGGAGGTTGAGAGCAGGGGATATATTTTAAGATAATGACTTCAGGGGTGCTTGGGTGGCTCAGTCGGTTAGTGGTCAACTTCAGCTCAGGTCATGATCTCATGGTTCATGGGTTTGAGCCCTGCATCAGGCTCTCTGCTGTCAGTGCGGGGCCTGCTTCAGATCCTCTATATACTGCCCCCCTTTCCCCCTCCCCTGCTCACATGCTCTCTCTTTCAAAAAAAGTAATAAATAAACATTAAAAAAAGACAATGACTTCAGCTGCTGGTTGGAAACTGGACTATTGCAGAAGGTTGAGAGGAGGCAAAAGTGGGAAACCAGTTAGTTAAGAGAGCATTAGAATGATCTAGAGATGGATGTAGCTTGGACTAGGGTGGTAGGTAATGATATCAATGGTGAAAAGTGGAAGGGTTCGTGCTATAGTTTGGAAGATGAGCCAAAAGAATTTGGAAGAGGATCTGATGTGTCTATATTTGCAGGGGTAAATGATAGGGAGAGAGATATCAAAATGATTCCTAATTTTTATGAGAACAATTTGATACATGGTGGTATTATTAGCCAAAAAGGGGAAGACTAAGAGAGGAGAAGATTAGAAGGGAAACCAAATGCTCTATTTTGAATGTTAATGTGAGATGCCTATTAGGCCTCCAAGTGGAGATTCAAATAGGCAGTCAAATATATAGGCCTGGAGCTCAGGAGAAAGGCTGGAGTTGGAAATACAGAGTTTGGAACTGATGGTGCAGGCTCTCTTCACCTTTCATTTGGACTATTTTCATAAACTCTTGACTGATTTTTCTGCTTTTAGCTTCCTCTTGTCAAATCCATCTTCCAGTTCACCTCCAGAATGACCTTACCTAACATGCAAATCTGACCATGTCACTCTCTTTGCAACCTTTCAATAGCTCCCATCTTCTTTCAGGATAAAATATAATCTCTTTACTATAGATATAAGATCCCTTAATATCTAGCTCCTGACTGTTCCCATTCTCATCCAGTTCTGAGTTGTGACCAAATAATTGAAGAAAGCCTTAAGAGATCTAGAATTTGGGCTCCTGGGTGGCTCAGTTGGTTGTGTCCAACTTCAGCTCAGGTCATGATCTCACAGTTTGTGAGTTTGAGCCCCACATCAGGCTCTGCACTGACAGTGTGGAGCTTGCTTGGGATTTTCTCTCTCTCCCTCTCTCCCTTCGCCCCTTCCCCACTTACATTCCCTCTCTCTCTCAAAATAAATAAATTTTAAAAAGAGAGATCTAGAATTTATTGAGATATTTAAAATCTGTAAGAGTTGTGTATTTCCATGAGACGTGATAAAAAAATATCCATGAAAAAACCACAAAACTCTGCAAGGTTAAAAAATCTACAGTTTTCCTACAAAAGAGCTAAATAAATAAAAAATACAATAAAATAATTCTATCATGTAGGTGGTTGCAAAAATCTCTGTGAAGGCAAAGTAGATACACAATTCATATCTATGTTGTGTGGGGTACTTGCTCAATTCACTAATTTATAAGATTGCAGTTATATTCTTTTACCCATACATTTAACACATATTTATTGAGCACTACTCTAGATTCTGAAAATACAGCAGTGAACAAAACAGGTTAAAATCCTTGGTTTCATGGAATTCATACTCCATGGTGAGAGGAGACAATAAACAAGATTAATAAGTGAAATAAACATAAGGAGGGGATAAGTACCAAGGAAAAAAGTCAACCAGAGATGGAGTGTGGGAGGAAGTGTGTGTAAGGTGATGGCTGAAATTTAAATAAGTGTACAGTCTTGTGATGAGCACCAGGTGATGTATGGAAGTGCTGATTAATATTACGCTGTATGCTAACTAAATAGAATTTAAACAAAAACTTAAAAAGAAACAAAACAAAGGAGTAAAGGGGGGGGGGGAAGAAAGAAGGAGGCAAACCAAGAAACAGACTTAACCATAGAGGACTGAGGGTTACTAATAGGGAGGTGGGTGGGGAGATGGGTTAAATTGGTGATAGGGATTAAGGAGTGCACTTGTGTGAGTACCAAGTCTTATTGAAAGTGTTGAGTTGCTCACTATATTGTACACCTGAAATTAATATTGCACTGTATGCTAACAAAATGGAATATTATATTATATTATATTATATTATATTATATTATATTAATTTTGAGAGAGAAGCAGGGCTCATCCGAAGCAGGGGCTCATGTTTTACCCTAAGCGGGGCTCATGCTCACCAAATGTGGGGCTTGAACTCATGAATCGTGAGATCATGACCTGAGCCAAAGTTAGATGCTTAATGACTAAGCCACCCAGGTACCCAATTAAATATAATTTAAATAAAAACTTAAAAATAAGTAAGTGTACAGGGAAGGTCTTTTGACTAGATTTTCACCAGAGACTTGTAGGAAGTGAGAGAATGAGCCATGCAGATATCTGGGAAAAGTGCATCCCAGGCAGAGAAGAGAGTAAGAACAAAGGCCCTGAGCTAGGAGTCAGCTGGATGAGCTGAAGGAAGAGCAGCAAAGGCAATATAGTTGGTACAGAGAGAATGAAGGGGAGAGCAGTAGAAGATGATGTCAAAATTGCGGGGTGCAGAATCATGGTGGGCCTTGTAGTCCACCAAAAAGACTCTGGCTTTTTCTTTGAGTGAGACGGGAGCTGGGAGGATGATAATCTGATTTATGTGTTAATAATCACTGGATTGAGAGTAGCTTGTCTGGACATGGGCAGAAGCAGGGCGACTAGGAGGCCACTGGAATAACGCAGGTAAGAGATAATAGCTTGAATCAACATAGGAATGATGTAAGTAGTATGAAGGAGAATAGAATAGTTCAGGGTATATTTTGAGGGCAGGGCCAACAGGATTTGCTGATGAGTCAGTGTGGAGTCAGGGAAGACACTAAAATTTTTGACAGGGTAACCAGAAATGGAGATACCATTAACTGAGATGGGGGGAAACTGGAAGACACTGGGTTGTGTGGGGAGAAGAAAGAACTCAGTTTTGAACATATTAAGATGCCTATGAGGCATCTGAGTGGGTATGATGAGTAGGCAACTGGATAAAGGAATTCAGAGAGAGTAGGCTAAAGATAGAAACTTGGGAGTCATCATCATATAGATGCTATTTAAAGACATGACAATGGGTGAGATCAAGGGAGAGAAGTCCATCATCAAGTTTGGGGAGATGTGAAAAATCTAGCCAAAGCAACTGAAGAAGAGGGGCCAGAGAGGTAGAAGGAGAACCAGTCGGGAGTCTTAAGTAAAGTCCAGACTCTCAGAGAATCCCTGGACCCCAGCCAGTGTCCTCTGATCATATGACATCTCAGGAAACTGAGAAGACAACTCTGAAAAGTACAAGAGAAGGGAACTTTAAAAATTGCATGGGATAAAATAGATGCTTCCTTAGTGAGTGAATAACTTACAATGTTGAGAAGGTAAGGAACAAAGATAGGACGTGTTCAAGACCATAAAAAGCTAGAATTACTGCATTTGGTATTTTATGCATTTCTATGTTTAAGAGAATTTGGCTTATTAGAGTAACAGGTCAACTCTGTCATTCTAGCTTAAAATGTGAAATTGATTATGGCTTATAATTTTAAGTCAAAATCTTACTAAGTTTATAAAGAGATTTAGGACATTTTTAGGGAATCTGAGGTTCATTATATTTATTAGTTTGACTTATGATATTTATTTTATTTTATTTTTTAATTTTTTTCAACGTTTATTTATTTTTGAGACAGAGAGAGACAGAGCATGAAGGGGGGAGGGTCAGAGAGAGGGGGACACAGAATCGGAAACAGGCTCCAGGTTCTGAGCTGTCAGCATAGAGCCCGACACGGGGCTTAAACTCATGGACCGCGAGATCATGACCTGAGCCGAAGCCGGCCGCTCAACCGACTGAGCCACCCAGGCGTCCCAATATTTATAAGAATTATTTAAGAGAGTGGGAAGGTTTTGGGGAGCCTGGGTGGCTCAGTCAGTTAAGTGTCCGACTTCGGCTCAGGTCATGATCTCACGGTTCATGAGTTTGAGCCCTGCATCGGGCTCTGTGCTGACAGCTCGGAGCCTGGAGCCTGCTTCGGATTCTGTGTCTCCCTCTCTCTCTTCTCCTCCCCCTCTCATGCTCTGTCTCTCTCTCAAAAATAAACATTAAAAAAAAAAATGGGAAGTTTTCTTATTAAGACAATTGAGATACTTAAAGAAATGAAATATATTAAGTTTATAATTAAATGAATTTAAATTTATAAATAGAAAACATAACAATAATGTTATTTAAATCATTATTAAATTTGCTAGCCTACAACAAGATTAAACGTTTAGAATGAGGGCACCTGGGTGGCTTAGTTGGCTGAGGGGCTGAGCGTCTGACTCCAGCTCAGGTCATGATCTCGTGGTTAATGAGTTCGAACCCCACATCCGTTGCTTCTGTCAGCCTGTCAGCACACGGCCCGCTTTGGATCTTCTGTCCCCCTCTCTCTGCCCCTTCCCCGACTTGTGCTCTCTCAAAAATAAATAAACATTAAAAAAAACCTTTAGAATGAGATAATCTTATTGAGGATAAGTAATCTAATAATCTGATTTAGAATAACATTTATAAACTAAACTTAAATGCTCAAGGAAAGATGGATTTTTAATATTAGTAACTTTAATAAAATATTAATTTTTAAAATCAAACATTCAAATACTCTTTTCTCTGTCTAAATAATGCCTTTAAAGGCACCAAAGCTCATATTTATCAATATCTAGCCATGTCCTCATATATACCCTAAGCTTCAGTCATATGAAAGATTTTGTAAATTGGGGTGTCTACCATATGCCAACCACTACAGAAATTGGAGATTAAAAAATAAATAGGTATGGGGCACCTGGGTGGCTCAGTCAATTAAATGTCTTATTTTGGCTCAAGTCATGATCTCACAGGTTTGTGAGTTCGAGCCCTGCATTGGGCTCTCCACTCTTAGCGGAGTGCTTTGGATCCTCCGTCTCCCTCTCTCTGCCCCTCCCCGCCATGCACACACACAGATTCTCTCTCTCTCAAAAAAGTAAACATTAAAGTAAATAAATAAATAGGTACATAGTCATGCCAACAAAGAAATAAGTCTGGTAAAAAGAGACCTGTTGTACCGCAAGATTCTCTGAAGAGCAATAGCCATTCGTCCAAATGTCCTTGCTCAGTTTCAAACCAAATCCTGCTCATTTAAATAGCCTTTATAGCCATGTCATTGAGGACTCTGAGAACACCATGTTCTCTCTTGCCTCTATGTGTTTATATATATTATGCTACTGCCTGAAATACCCTTGCCTCACTCTCTCTGTTTTTAAAGACTTAGTTCAAGGGCCACTTCTAGAAATCTCTCCTTACATTTCTAATCAGCCAACCCTGAAGGTTTCACCTCTCTTATGTTCCCACAACTTCTACACCTCCTTCTAGCCAGATATTGTTGTAAGCATTTGCATCTTTATCAAAACCATATAAGGTAAGTACTATTATTATTCCAACTTACAGATGAGGAAAACAAGCCTCAGAGAAATTAACTAAACTGCCCAAGGTCAGACGGCAAAGACACAGATCTGAGAATCGCGTCCTGACAATCTGGCTGCAGTCTGCGTGCTCACACATTATACTACTGGTACGCAATAAATTCTTGATAAATATGTGAGTGAACACAACCAATGAAAGGTAGTAAGCAACTAAAGAAAAACTTCTGTGTACCCCGAAACCCTGGACTAGAATCCAGGCTCTGCCATTTACTGACTGTGAGACACTGGAAAGTTTAAGTCTTAGTTTCCCCTTCTGTAAAATGGAAATGACAGCTCCTTTGTAGGTTATTGTGAAGATGTACATAGCTATGGATAGAGTAGGCACCCAAATTAACAAATTAAATAGTAGGCGTGACTGTGTGTGTAACACGAGGTACACACAGAGTAGTTGCTCAGAAAACATTTTACTATAATTAGGTGAGAAAGAGATGTGAATCTAATAATATAAAAGATAACATTTATTTCACGCTTAATATGTGCCAGGAACTGCGTAAATTCTCAACAAACATTGACTGATTTCACAACAACGTGAGAAAATTAAGTGCTATTATTCTCCCTGTTGTACAGATAAGGAAACGGAGGACTGTGGAAGGGTCTATCCAAAGACACACAGCTAAATAGTAGTAGGCCTGGATTCAAACCCAGTCCTGATTCTAGAGATGGAGCTCATTAGCATTACATTTTCTCACAATTGCCTCAGATGATACAGTGGGTAGTTTTGAGCTTGACAGATGGAACAAAGGGGGAGAAAGAATGGGGGTAGAGGAATGGAATGAAGAGGCTATAGGAGTTCAATTTGGGGCAGCTTGAGTGTGTGGTGCCTATGGTGTACCCAGGTAAAGTTATTTAACAAACAGTTGAAATACAGGATTGGAGCCCAAGAGAGAGGGTAAACTGAAAATAAATGTGAATGTATAAAAGGAGAAGGGAAAATGGACTTGGAAAAGTCCTTAAAAACCAGCTCTTAAGAGCAGTTGGAAACAAGCCCATAAAAGGCACTGATAAACAGTCAGAAATGTAGAGAACTGGGGAGTGTGTAGTCGAGACCACAGAAGAGAGGAGGGACTGGCCAATTAATTCATTTAGTCAACAAATATTTATTAAATGTCAGGAACTGTTTTAGGTGCCAGGGGTGTATTAGCAAACAAAAGACAATAAGCCTTGCCCTTGTGGAGTTTACATTCTGGTCAAGGGAGACAGATACATAAATACATAATTTATGTGTATAAATACATCATATATAAATCTATAAAATATATACGTATATGAATACATAAACATATAAAGTGTCAGGTGCAACTAAGCACCATGAAGAAAACAAGGCAAAGTAAGGTAGGCTAAAAAATAACGGGAGTGGGAGGAACCGCTATGGAAATCTGCTCTGAGGTGAACCTTCAAATAGCCTCAAGAAAGTGAGCGCGGGAGTCCTGTGGCTATCTTGGGGAAGAGCACCGTGCAGAGGGAACGGGAAAGAAAAAGCCTTGAGGGTACGTGTGCTTGGGTGTGGTTGAAGGAGATCAAGAAGGCTGGAAATGCTGGAGTGGAGTGAAGGAGGGTAGGCTGTTAGAGGAGGCTGAAAGACTGGAGAGGACACTGCAGTTTATATAAGACTTTGGCTTTTATTCTGAGTCGTATGAGGAGACGTTAGAAAAATCCGACAGAGGTGACAGGATGTGAATCACGATTTAAAAGGATCACTCTGGCTGCAACGGCGGAGATGGTAGAGCAGAGAGGAAACTGCGGCAAAACTCCAGGTGAGGGATGACAAGGCCTGGACCAGAGTGTTAGGAGTGGGAGTCGCGAGGGTTGCTTGGATGGCTCAGTCGCAGTTAACCTCTGACTCTGGACTTTGGCTCAGGTCGTGATGTCATGGTCCCAAGACAGAGCTCCGTGCTGGGTGTGGAGCCTGCTTAAGATTCCTTTCACGCTCCCCTTCTACCCCTCCCCCCCGCTCACGTGTGTGCACATGCACGTGCTCTCTCTCTCTCCCCCCCCAAAAAAAAAAATAGTGGAAACAGTGAGAAGTGACTGGATTCTAAATGTGTTGTAAACATTGAGCCGACAGTATGTCCCGGCATCCAAGTAGAAATATAAATCTGGAGTGTGGTGAAAAGTCTGGCTGAACATCCTTATTTGGGAGTCACTGGGGTACAGGTGACACTTAAAGCCACGGGACTAGTTGAGATCTCCTAGGAAGTGAGAGTAGAGGGAAGAGAGGTCTGACCTCTTCACTGTTTAGAATTCGGGAAGAAGAGGACCAGCAAAGGTAGAAGAAAAACCAGCAAAGAAAGTAAACAAAGAGTGATCCATTGTGTCTCATATAAAGTAGCATAAGCAGGGGCACTTGGGTGGTTCAGTCGATTAAGCATCTGACTCCTGATTTCGGCTCAGATCATGATCTCACCGTTGGTGGGACTGAGCCCCACGGCTCTGTGCAGAGAGTACGAATGGAGCCTGCTTGGCATTCTCTCTCTCTCTCTCTCTCTCTCTCTCTCCCTCTCTCCCTCTCCGGCTCACACATGCTCTCTCTCTCAAAATAAATAAACATTAAAAAAAAAAGTGGCATAAGGAATAAAAAAGTGACCATGGATTTGACAATCTGAAGGTCACTGGCAATCTTGACAGAAGTTGTTTTCATGAGGTGGCATGGACAAAAGCCTGATTGCAATGTGTTCACAGAGACGGTAAGAAGAGAAGTAGAAACTTGCGTGTTCTGGTTCAAAGAGAAGCAGAGAAAGGGCCAGTAGCTGGAACGTAATGTGCAGTCACAGGTGTTTTTTGTTTTACGTTGGGAGATGTTACACCAATGTCAAATATTACAAAAGGACCAGACGAATTGCGGACATCTTCTTGGGGTGTCAGGCCTAAGTGAGTAACAGTAACAACAAGATTTCCACGAATAAACAATTAATGAAGCGTTAGACAAAAGAGATAGCACATGCAGATTTCACGGAGAGAGGAGAAATAGGAGAGAGTAAGAAGGTGACAGAGGGAACGTTTTCTGTTTTTCAATTCACAAAGGCAGAAACCTGCCTGTGTGGAAAGAGCTAGTTGAACGGAAAAGGCTGAAGAATGCGGAGAAAGGGTAACTGAGGGCGCAGGGACTGGTTTCCGGTAGGAAAGTGGTCACATGACGAAGGGAAGGGAAGGGAAGGGAAGGGAAGGGAAGGGAAGGGAAGGGAAGGGAAGGGAAGGGAAGGGAAGGGAAGGGAAGGGAAGGGAAGGGAAGGGAAGGGAAGGGAAGGGAAGGGAAGGGAAGGGAAGGGAAGGGAAGGGAAGGGAAGGGAAGGGAAGGGAAGGGAAGGGAAGGGAAGGGAAGGGAAGGGAAGGGAAGGGAAGGGAAGGGAAGGGAAGGGAAGGGAAGGGAAGGGAAGGGAAGGGAAGGGAAGGGAAGGGAAGGGAAGGGAAGGGAAGGGAAGGGAAGGGAAGGGAAGGGAAGGGAAGGGAAGGGAAGGGAAGGGAAGGGAAGGGAAGGGAAGGGAAGGGAAGGGAAGGGAAGGGAAGGGAAGGGAAGGGAAGGGAAGGGAAGGGAAGGGAAGGGAAGGGAAGGGAAGGGAAGGGAAGGGAAGGGAAGGGAAGGGAAGGGAAGGGAAGGGAAGGGAAGGGAAGGGAAGGGAAGGGCGGGTTAAGGGTCCAGGTGGCCCAGGCTCAGCTGAGGTCTCTAGCTCGCCGGCAAATGGCAATGGAAAGGTTCTTCTCGGGCATTCTCGGTTTGAGGAGAACAACACGGGTTAAAGCTGTGTGCCCCCTACAGGCACCCAGACGTGCCGCGGAGAAGCAGGGGTGGCGGGCGGAGGCCACACGGCTGCACAGCACACGCAGGACTCCGGGGTGGCACAGAGAGAGGGGATGGACGTGGCTGGCCGGGGATTTTGAAACGTGGGGGGTGGACGGGCAGGGTGAGGACGCACGTAAGGCAGCGGACTTAGGGCTAAGAGGATGCGTGGGGAGCCAGCGGAGGCCCCGTGGGGACATGAGGTCGAGGCCCAGGTGGCCGGGGGCTGTGGCCAGGGTGATGCTGGGTCTCAGGGGAGGGATGGCTAGACGGGGAAAGGGGGTGAGCAAGCCCGGGGCGGAACGGGGTGCCAAAGCCAAGGGAACGCGGGGAACAGGAGACTAAGGGGGTTGGGCGAGCGGGGGGGGGGGCGGTGGGAGAGCAGGAGGGTTGGGGATCACTCGGGGCGTGAAAGGCTCGGGGTCGCAGGGGTCCCGGGCGCCGCCGCAGAGCGCACAGGCGTGCAGAACTCCAGGGCCTGGAGTCCGAAGAGTCCGCTGGAGTCTGGGCCCCCCTCGGCTGAGACCAGAGGGGCGCCGGGGTCACTGAGGCTGTGTGAGGGCGAGGGGCGCGCGCGCGGTGGGAGTCCCGGAGCGACGGGGCGAGAGGCCCTGGGGCCGCTCCCGGTGAGCGGACGTCAGGAACCGGGGAGTGCGGTCTAGCGAGCGCAGGTGCCCCAGCTGTGGCGGCAACAGGTGAGAGGGTCGGGTTGTGCGGGAAGGGGCGGGGTCTAGGATGTGCAGTGTGTGGTGTCTGCAGGAGGCGGGGGGGGGGGGGCGACGAGACTGGGGTGAGGTGGGGGGTGCGGAGTGAGGAGACACGTGGGGGGTCGGGGTGAGGAGACGGGGGGGGGGGGTGAGGGAGGTGCTAGGTGAGGAGACACATGGGGGGGTGCGGGGTGAGGTGACACGTGGGGGGTGGGGCTTCGGGGGAGGAGACACGTGGGGGGCAGGGGTGGGGGGGGTCGGGGTGAGAAGACTGGGGTGAGGGAGGTGCGAGGTGAGGAGACCCGTGGGGGTGGGGTGTGTGTGGGGGGAGGAGACACGTGGGGGGGTGGGGGGAGGAGACTGAGGTGAGGGGGGGTGCAGGGTGAGGGGACACGTGGGGGTGGGGGGTTGGGGGGAGGAGACACGTGAGGGGTGGGGGTTTGTGAAGGGAGAAGACACGTGAAGGGTGGGGGGGTGTGAGGGCGAGGAGACTGGGGCGAGGTCACGGGTTACGTCGTGATAAGGAGTGGGGACGCTGCGGTCAGGGCGCGCAGCGAGGGCGTGGCTCACCTCCCGCACCGCCTGCGCTCGCGTCAGGATCCGCCGTCCACCTACGCAGCCTGGGGCACGAGGTCCAAGCTCGGCAAGGCACCCCGCCCCTTTCCGTTACCAGATCCGCCCCCAGAAGTGGCTTCTCGCCCTCATTGGCCAGTCTCCCGGAGCGGAAGGGGCGGGGTCACAAACACGTGAATGCGCCCACTTCTGGCTGGTCCCAAGTGTCAGCCTCCAGGTCTCATTGGCTACTCTGTAGAGCGGAAGGGGCGGAGTCGTCTCCGGCTGGTCTCGCACGTGGGGCTCTGCGTCGCAGATGGGCCGAGTTCCCAGACTGAGGACTGGCTGAGTTCTCGGGAGAGCGGAATTGCAGCGAGGGTCCACTGGTGGTCCTGATCGTTGTGTTCCTCTCTGTGGTTCATGAGTGTAAGGTATGCGCTCAGGGCCCTGTCTGCTTGACCACTGTGCCCCCAGTGTTCAGGACAGCACTTGGCACAGCAGGTGCTAGTAAATATTGGTTCAATTAGTTCGACGCCCACATATATTCAGTCTTGACAACTACAGTGCTGGCGGACATTGTTGCATCTGTCTTACAGAGCAGGAACAGAAGAAGTACATGCAACTGGGGAGAGTGTGAGCTCTGGCTCCGGTCCAGGCCTGCCAGGCATCACTGGCCTCCAGGCGGTGGAAGCACATAGCCCCAAGTCAGGACAGGCAAGAGAACCGCTCACGGTTCTGCACGTTAAGCTGTGGTCCAGAGGAGGCCGGAGAGATTGCTCACACCGCAACAGGCCAGTCTAAGGAGCTCAGTCTTTTTTTTTTTTTTTTTTTAATTTAAAAAAAAATTTTTTTTTTTCAACGTTTATTTATTTTTGGGACAGAGAGAGACAGCATGAACGGGGGAGGGGCAGAGAGAGAGGGAGACACAGAATCAGAAACAAGCTCCAGGCTCTGAGCCATCAGCCCAGAGCCCGACGCGGGGCTCGAACTCACAGACCGCGAGATCGTGACCTGGCTGAAGTCGGACGCTTAACCGACTGCGCCACCCAGGCGCCCCAGGAGCTCAGTCTTTACTTAGAGGGCACTTCGGAAGGGTGGGAGGCAGAGGAGTGACATGGTGAAGAGGTCTCTCTGGCTGCTGGAGGGAGAGCTGAAACAGATTGTTGCTGTGTGGGTGAATGATGTTGGAGATGTGGACGGGGTGGAGGGAAGTACACAGAGTAGAAGCCTTTTAGAAGATAGA
Source organism: Prionailurus viverrinus (assembly GCF_022837055.1). Classification (NCBI taxonomy): domain Eukaryota; kingdom Metazoa; phylum Chordata; class Mammalia; order Carnivora; family Felidae; genus Prionailurus; species Prionailurus viverrinus. The sequence continues at coordinate 139,365,439 of NC_062567.1, forward strand.
CTTGACAGGGCTTGGTAATGTGGGAAGTGAAGAAGAAAGAAGGAATGGGTTGGTGGCTGTCTGGAGGGTGATCACTGGCTGAGTTGGGGAGCAGTGGGGGAGAAGCTGATTTGGAAGGCTGTTAACCAGTTTTGAACACTTTGAGATTCCAGATAAACCTGGGACGCACTGAATTTTCTTTCAAGGATTCTGATTTTTAGTGGACTGATTGCAGAATAGGAAACAGAGCTATAACTGAGCCAGACAGTTCTGGGCACAGAGTATTTGCCCATCTATTGAGGCCATACCCCCTCCCCAAGCTGGCAGGTTCCTGCCCTTCTGAACCTGGTTCCCTTGCTGTCCCTTCCCACCTGTGAGCTACCCTGCATACTTCTATTCCTTCCACCTTTGCTTAGACTTCCCAGAGCTGATTCCTGTTACAGCATCTCAGAAAAATACTAATCAGCAATAACTCTGATGGGTGATGAAGACAGCTTCAGGAAAGAGTAGGAGTTTACCAAGATGAGAACAACACAGGATTTCAGGTAAAAGTTCTATCAAAGGCAAAGGCAAGGATGTGAAAAAGCCTTCTTCATTTAGGGAACGGAGAGTCTGGTTGGGGCTCAGCATTCTTGAGATGAGGCAGAAGATCATTTGGGCTGGAATGTGAGGGCCTTGGGTACCCTGCCTAGTGGATGAGGTGGGCTATCTGAAGAACCCTGCAGAGCTCAGGCCAAGAAGGATGGGCTCTCGGTAAGCCCAGAGATGTCAGTCTGGTCTTCCCATGCCCCTGTGCGTCCAAAACCAGCAAACTATTCACCAAATGTTTTCTTTATATCCTTGTCATATAGCCAGACTGTATTTTCCAGCCTCCCTTGCATTATGAGCCCTGGCCAGTGAATGTGGCAGTAAGTGCCCTGTATCATTACCAGGCCAGATCCGTAAAAGCTTCCCACGAGTGATACTTTCTCTCTCTTCCCCGTGTACCTGCTGGATGTTGATGTCCAAGGCAACTTGGGACCTACTTGAGGAAGGCAGGGCTTCTGTCGGCATGCCTTTGAATAATGGTATGGAGCTGAGTCTCCATCTCAGCCAACTGAACAAGAACTAAATTTCCCTTGGGTTAAACCATGAAGATGTCAGGATTTATCTGTTATGGCTGCTAGCCTTTACTAGTGCAGATCTGTAAACCTATGAGAGACAAGCAGCTTGTTCAGGTTTGATGGGTTGTCACCAGAGGTTTATATCTTGGTTTAGCACTATGGTTTCTCCTCTTACTTATTTTAACCAAGAACAAATCAGATTAAAAAAAAAACACAAAACTTTGGATTTCAACATTAATTAAAAGCCAGCTTTTTGGAGACCCTGCTTACTGATCTCCCAGAGCTGGGTGAACTGATGAGCCCAGACACCTGCCAAAACCCAGACACCTACCCAAAGTAGGTGACACAGACACCCAGAGTGGCAGAGGTCTGTGAAGATATTTTTGGAAGACCAAGAAAGCTCTGAAATGGAACGTAACATTTTGTGAGCTTAGATTTAGTTTTATAAGCTTCTCACTGAGACTCAAAGGAGGTTAGGAGTCTCTGCCCTGGGAATCCTCTCATGTACTCTTAGGGTTTTAATGATCTTCAAAGTTGTTCTCAGGAGCCTACATCTCCTTAGCTTTCAAGTTATATTTTGAAGAGTCTGAGACATTTTCACGAATACTCCCTATAGGCACATCAAACTCAACATTTAAAATTCTCATCCAATATCCCAATCACCCAAAGCAGAAAATATGAATATCTTTGGTGCCTCCCTATCAGGTTTTTCAGACCTTCAACATTCTCAGTTTCCTGAGACTCCCTTCTTTAGTCTAAGTCCTGCCATTTCTCCCAACCCTGCCCCCCCCCCCCCACCAAGAGCAGTAATGACAGGTCTCCTTTCTGTCCTTACCAGCCCCTACTTTGTTATTTTTTTTTTAAGAATTAAAAAAAAAAGTTTATTTATTGAATTTATTTATTTATTTTTGAGAGAGGCGGGGAGAGGGGCAGAGAGAGAGCGAGGGAGGGAGAGAGAGAGAGAGAGGGAGAGAGAGAGAATCCCAAGCAGTCTCCACAGTGTCAGCAAGGAGCCCGATGTGGGGCTCAAACTCACAAACCATGAGATCATGACCTGAGCTGAAACCAATAGTTAAATGCTTAACTGACTGAGCCACCCAGGCACCCATATTTATTTATTTTGAAAGACAGAGCATGAGTATGGGAGGGGCAGAGAGAGAGGGAATCCCAAGCTGACTCCACACTGTCAGCACAGAACCTGACATGTGGCTCGAACCCATGAACCATGAGATCGTGATCTGAGTTGAAATCAAGAGTCAGATGCTCAACTGAGTCGAGTCAGGTGCACAAACCCCCGCCCCCCACCGTTGGTTCTAATGTCATTTAGGTTGGCCATGATGATCCCATTAAAATTTAGGGCAGGCAATATCACCCTCTGCTCAAACCTCAATGTCTCCCCCATCATTCAGGGAAACCAGAGTCTGGCACAGTCCACCTGTCCCCCCCGGCTCCGCCCCCCCCCCCCCCCCCCCCACTAATTTTGTGCCAGCCACAGACCGTCCAGTACTGTTCCTGCATTGCAGCAGGCAATGCTTCCACCTTGAAGCTTTGGCTCTTGCTGTCCACTCTGCCAGGTATCTGCTGCCCTTGCACGCTCATTTCCTTCAGGTCTGAGTCCAATGGCCCCGTTCCGGAAGGCCTGCCTGTGCAACCCCATCTGAAATTGCCACCCACCCCTCAGCGCTCCCTCCCCTTACTTTTCTCCTTAGCACTTATTACTATCTGACTTACTATATAATTTACTCATTCTTCTTCGTTAATGCCTGCCTCCCCACTAGATTCTAAGCCCCAGAGGGAGGGACTGTTTTGGCCACTTTTATTCACAGCTGTATCCCAGTGCCTAGCCCACAGTAGCACTCAATAAGTACTTACTAAGTGAATTATTCCAAAAGCCTCCTGGTTTCCCTGCCAGCCACTCCGTCCCCTGATCCATGCCTGTCTCACCTAATAGTGAATTCCACATAGGTCGGTGCCTTGTTCACCACTGAACCCCCAGCACAGAGCTCGACAAACAGAGCTTCATGAGAGAAGGCCCAGGATTGTGTCTAATTCATTTCTAGGCTCTTTTTTTTTTTTTTTTTTTTGAGACAGAGACAGACAGAGCATGAGCAGGGGAGGGGCAGAGAGAGGGAGACACAAAATCCAAAGCAGGCTCCAGGCTCTGAGCCGTCAGCACAGAGCCCGATGTGGGGCTCGAACCCACGAACCATGAGGTCGTGACCTGAGCCAAAGTCGGATGCTTAACCAACTGAGCCTCCCAGGCGCCCCTTCATTTCTGGGTTCTTAGCACCAAGCATAGGGCTGAGATTCAGATTCATTCTAGCTTGCAGTGATAGTGCTGTCTACTTATACTTTCCAAACAAATTACTTTTTGTTTACTCCTGATGTTAATTTAATGTAAAAGCCAACCTGAGGGGAGGAGCATGTGTTGCTCCAGATTATAGTGTGTGCTGTCTCACAGACATGGCCACTTGGCACCTTGACCTCGGGCCTGAGGTTACAGCCCCTCCCTTTGGCCAGGAGGAGGCCAAGGGCCTCCACAGGGCTGTGCAGGGGTGCAGAGGGCATGACTATTCATGGAGGAGGCAGGTGGGCCCCACTCTCTGGCTGACAAACAGAAGTGGCCCCAGGGACCAGGTGAAGGTTCTAAAGCAAGAATTTATTCCAAGTGCACATGTGAGTGTGGACAGCGGTGACCTCAGGAGAGACACGCATTTCAAAGTAGGTCATATGCCTCTCAGTCTCCCAGCCCCAGCTCCCCACCCTGCCACTTCTCTGGTCTGGACTTGGGCAGGGGAGGGCCTCATAGTCCCCAGCAAAACAAAGGTACCTGAGAGCTAAGAGAAAATTACACAGCCTTATCTTTATTTGTATCTAGCAAGAAAAAGAAAATCAAAATCCCCTCCCTGCTCCAACCCCACCTCCACCACCTGGGCCCTCAGCCAGCAGCATCTATCTGCCTGGAAAGTGCCGGCTGCCAGAGCTGTCCTTGGAGCCTGGACACCTGTACAAGGCCACCCTGTGCCTGTGAGCCGACCACAGGCCCCTCCCTCCACAACGTGGGGATGAAAGGGCAGCTGGCATTTCTCCAGCTCTCAGCTGTCAGCCTTGGGAACTTGGAAAAGATCAGCGATGTCCAGCAGAGCCTGGCGGATGTGGTTCCCAAAGCGCTGGGCATTCTGTGGGAGCCGAGAGCTCAGACCAACCTTCAGGTGAACCCCTGTCCCTCTGCCCCTAAAACTGAGGACTCTTCCCCCACCCTGCCCAGACAGGGCCCCAGGTGGCATCCCCTCCTCAGGCCTGCGCAGGAACCGGGGAGACTCACTGTCTCTGAGCTTGAAAACTTGCTGGAGACGTGGAAGAAGATGGTGTTTTCGCCCGCAATCATGTAGGAAACCCCATAGCCGTCATCTGCCACCTGAGGGCAGCACGAGAGTAAAGAACAAGTAAAGCAAACTTTGTGGATCTGAAAGCCAAGCTGACTTCATGCTTGTTCTCCCCACAATATTCCCAGGAAGGGGCCCCACCCCAGATGCTGCGTTTTTCCTGAGGTCAGGAACACCCCCAAGAAAAAGCGTGAAAACCAAGGGGCTCTGCCCGATGCAGCTCCAGACACTACCAGGAACCCAGGACCTTGTGTTTCTTTCAGGAGGCTCAATATCACCGCTTCTCTCCGGGGGGCGGGTGACAAACTAGCCCCCTTGAACTTCTCAGTGGGAGGCCTGGGCTGTCTCTGGGAAGCACACACTTCAGAGGAGGAAACCAGCCCTGGGTGTGGTCATGCTGCAGCTGGGAGTATTGAGGAGTGTTGGCCTGGGTGGGCCCCAGGCACCCGTCTTCTGTCTTCAGGTCAGGCCCATAGCTACTCATGCTGTTTCCATGCAGGGCAAGCCCCGGGGCCATGCTCCCACCTCTGGTCTGACTTCAAGACTGCACTCTCCACTGAAACCCCTGGGGCCCAGTCCTGCTCATCGTCCTCTTTCAAGGGCACTTACAGGGCCAAAGCCACCACCGGCGCCCAAGTGATTCGGGTACTGCTCTGGGTCAAACATACGGATCTGGAATTGAGCGCTCTGGCTGGTGGAGAGGCGCCAGGGTTCTGAGAGCACCTGCAACAAGGGGGCCCCAGCAGTGAGACACCATGCACGGAGCGCCATGCACCGAGCATGCACCTGCTGACAGGTGGTGCGTCAGCACCAGTACGAGTGATGCTGCCCCTCGCCCGCCCTGCCAGTCTGTTCTCAGCCATGTCAGCATCTGCACAAAACCCTCAAGGCCCCATGTGACCTAACCGTCCCCTGGGCCTCCTCTCCTACCAGCCTATCCCTTCCTTGGTTCTGCTCCCTCCCCTCCTGCTGTTCCTTGCGCACCCACACCCCTGCCTCAGTGTCTGGGCACCGGAGGTTCCTCTGCCTGGGTATTCTGCCCACCCTGATACTGCAGCCTCTACGCTTTCCTCACAAGTGCTGTCATCACCTGACACTCTCCTGAGAACACCAGCTCCGTGAGGGGAGGTTCCCACTCAGAGCCAGGACCACAAGCCTGGATGGGCTGTAGAGTGGGAAAGCCGGCCCCAGCCCTCGAGGGCAGCTTCTGGGGAGCTGGCCAGAAAGAAAACAGGCCAAGCCCCCCCAAGAGAGGGCATGGGGACAGAGGACACACCCACCAACAATGCTGACCTCAGCCAGGAAAGGGGAGCTGACCCCCAGGTACTTGGAGACCACGTAAAGGCAGAAGAGGTGCCTGTCTATCCCAGCCCCTGTCATGGCCAGGCGGTACATATTCTGGTGTTTCTTGGAAGCTTTCCGGAAGAGATCTTGGAGGTCTGCTTTCTGGGGAGCAGAAGTGGAGCAGTGAAGAGTAGCCCTGACCCCAAGGTGGGCAGAAGGTAGAGGGGTCACCTCACAGTGTGGCTGGTCGGGGAGGCTCACCATGTGGGACCCCTTCACCATAGCCTGAACAAAGGCTGTGGACTCGCTGGTACAGGAACGGACAGTCTCGGTCCGTCCCTCTCGGAACATTCTAGTCATGGAAGCTTCATAGGTCAGGCAGAACTTGCCCCTGTCCTGAGGAGCAGAGAGGGGTGAATCTGGCAGGTGAGTCTGGTGCCACCCTGCCCCCTCAGCGGCCCTGCGGGGCTCCTACCCGGAAGTGGGCCAGCTGCAGGGCAATCTGCACAAAGGCGTCAGGGCTGGTCCGACACTTCTTGATGAGGCCTTTGCCAAATGGCAAGAACTGGAAGCAGTACAGCTCCACGTCGTCTGCCAGCGCTGTGGCCACCTGGTAGGAGCTCTCGATGACCGCCTGGCACTGCCAAGACATGGAAGGGTCAGCTGGGGGCAGAGCTCTCTAAGCAGGACTCCAGGGTCACATCTGGGAGGCCTGAAGTTTAGGTGATAGATGAAAAGCGGGGCTGGGCAGGTCTCGGTGCACCTTCTCCGTCTTCAGACACAAAGGGCAACCTGGGCGCAGCAGCCACCAGAGGTCAGGTAGGGCTTTGTGGGAAGAGGGAGGCACTAACAGGTGATCCACGGATGACTCTCACACATCACATCTTTCTCTAACCACCAAATAGACTCTGAGAAGCTCCTGTCCCTCCCCCGAGAGCATCCCAGGTACTTGTCATACTTGTCACTCTCTCACAAGCCCGTCCCTGTTCCTTCGCAGACGGCACACCTGCTCGGGAATGTCCCACTGCAGCCGCTGGGGAGCTGCAAGCATGGGGTTCGGTTTGCCCAGGCAGTGCCCAGTCTCCGTGTAGCCCAGGTGGAAGGTGTCAGTGCCCAGGACAAACTGCAGGGAGAAGGTCAGGCTGAGAGAGCACCCACGTGTCCCGCACCCAGCCTGCCCTACGGGATGCCTCAGGGCCCGTTACCTCCCAGAGGTGCCCTATGATAGGGGCGTCTGCCCACGCGTGTTCCGTGTTGAGGCCCAGCTGGCCATTCTTGAAGGCAATGATAGTAAAAGACTTGTCGAACCACCTGCAGGAAAGGAGGCAGGCGATGAGCGGAGCACACCGAGATGGACGGAGAGGCGGGGGGCCTGCACCGGGGCTGGGGTGCCACACCTGTTGTAGCAGTTGCCGTGAAGTAGGGCCTTGCCATAGAGGCTGAGGCTGGCCTCATCTTCAGGGTCGTAGTGGGGAGACTCCTCGTCCAGGGCCACAAAGAAAGCAGCGCGCTCGATGGCGTCTAGAGCAGTCTTGTTCTTGCCGGAGCTGAAGAAAGCCTGGCGTGCCTGTGCCCACTCCACTCTGGGGGCATAAGGGCAGGGTGAGAGCTGGAGACACTGTGGGTGGCAGAGAAGGGCACCTCCCAGGACCCAGCAGGGCCCAGAGCTGGGGGTACCAGCCTCTCCTGGAAGGTGTCCTTGTCCTCCACACACTCCCACCTGGCCATCACCGAGCTGGATGTGGCTGGAGATGCAGTGGGTTACAGCCACTGACCAGCAGTGCCCCTCGCCACAGAGGGTCCTGCTGTGGACAGAGGATGCCATGCCAGCACTTCCCTCCCTCAGTCACGCCTCTGGCCCCAAGTTCCAGGGCGGCACTCGGGGCCAAGCCCCTCCCCTCGTGGGGCCCTGATACCTTCCCCCCGCAGTGAGGGCTGCCAGCTTCTCCTCCCCAGGCTGAGGGGGGGAGGGGTCATCCAGGATCCTCTGGAACTGCATCTCCAGGTCGCAAGGCTTGAGCAGGTGCGAGCCCTGGTAGAGCCACACCTTGAAGAAGCGGCCCTTGTGGTAGACGGCCACGTGCCTGCTGTCGGAGAGGTGCTGCAGCAGGTCTACAGCGGAAGCGGGCAGGAAGGCTGAGGCAGCGTGGCATGGCGTGCCTTGCTCCCACTCCACCTGCTCTGTAGGCTGCCAGCTGGGCTTTCCTCCCCCGGGGGGGGGGGGGGGCTGGGGTGCAGGGGGCCTGCATTGAACCAGGCCCTATGCTGGTTGCCTCCACACCTCTTGTTTAAGGCCAACACCCTGTGAAACACTTCACAGGGCAGGAAGCCCACACACTGCCCCAGGGTCTGCGAGCAGCCTTCTGGTCCTACAGGCTCCATGAAGGGCTCACGGAAAGCTCCGCCCCCCTGCTGCTCCTTCCTCAGACTACCTTCCCCTGGCCTGTGAAGCCCGGACAGGACAGGAGGGGCTCTGTTTTGGGCCCGCAGGGTCCCAGCACTAGCATCGTGCCTGTGAACAGTAGGGTCACAATTACATGACCCTGAGACACCCAGGATGCTTGGTGATGGATGAGCACGTGGTAGGGTGACCAGCCATGGCAGGCCCAGAGCTGGGCGGGAGGGAACTCCGTCTGGATGGTCCCACCACGGGCTCCTGGTTGTGGCCAGTACCTGTCTCCTTGCCTGGGATCCGGGTGGTGTTGAACATCCTCTCCATCTGGTAGGAGCACATGGGCACGATGCCCAGTGCCATCACCTGGGGGGAAGGCCCAGCATGGCTCAGACTCAGGCCTCCTTTCCCTGTCATGCCCTCAACACAACACAACTCACAGGCTTGATCTCTTCACGGTCCAGTTTACGGCGATACATGATCATAGCGTGGACGATGTTTCCCAGGCGGGCTGCCTGTATGTCTGTGTTCTTGATGAGCACAAAGTCCTACAGAGAGAGGACAGAGCTTGCAGGTGGTGTGACAAATGTGCACAGGTCACCTGGGTCTCCCTGCCTAAGAACAGGGTGTCTTGACCCCTTCCCCCGGTCCATCCTGCACATTTGGTCGGGGTGCACTGCCAGAGATGAAATGCGTAACTGATCACGTAACCCCTCTGCCCAGCCTGAATCTTTGATCTGCTTTTCCATAATCTATTTTTGTTCGTATTTTGTTTATTTTGCATCGAAAAAGAAGTTCCCACCACTAAAAAACAGTTTAAAACCTCTGGTGTGGACAAGCTATATATAAGCTGTGAGGAGGACAGTTTTGTGGAGGAGGGGAATTCAGCACAGGATTCACAGTGTGTTTTGGACAGTGGGAGAGGAGAGAGAGGCATGCTGCATGGACCTGTGGCTGGGCGGTGGGGGGACCCTGGTGGCTGCGCACAAGCATGTGCTGGGGGTGGGGGGCTGGCCATGGGAGGGTTAGAGACCAACAGTGACCTCCTGAGCTCTCAGAGAAGCTGCTCTGGGTCCACATGGTGACACAAAAGGGAGGCAAGATGAAGGAGATTCCCTGGGGATGGTGTTAGGAGAGCTGGAAACATGCGGCTGGGAGGCCAGCAAGGGAACCAAGGCAGGAAGTGACGGAGCCTGGGGACTCTGAGACTGACAGCGTCAGGCTGTGTGGCTACCCAGTTCTCTAGATCCTCGGTATCTCTGCGGCCCTGAAGCTGCTTCCTGACTGTTCCTCCAGGACCTCCCCCATCTTCCCTGTCCCCGAATTCTCTCGCACCATGACATAGTAGTTGCTGTTCACCACGAGGGGGGCCCTGCTGCGCAGATACACGTACTCTTCCCACCAGTCACTCACCTGCGGGAGGGAGGGAGCAGTGAGGGCTGGGGCAGAGGGCAGGGGACAGATCCCCCTGACACAAGCGGAGGTGAGGGTAAGCCCGGGAGGGGACTCACATAGTTAGTTGCCCACCATGACTTGAGGACCAGGTACTTCTGCAGCCTGGGAGCAGTCTTGTCCTGGAATTCTTTGGCCAGCGTCTCCATTCGGTAATATTCCTCATCATCCAGCAAGGGCCGCACAGACTCCAGGTACTGTCCAGCCAAGTTATTGTCAGTGTGGGGGCCAAACAGCAACAACCACCTCTGTCCCGACCCTCTTCCAACCCAGCCCCATTGCTCTAAACCGCGCTCTTTGCAGGGGACAGTTCCTTATGTTTGCAGAAGTCCTCTGGGTCCAGCCTAGCCTGCACATTGGGATGTCTGACTCAGGCCCTCACCCGGTGAATTGTGGCTGGCACACTGGGCACAGGAAGCTTGGGCAGGGATGTCTGGAAGCTGTAGAGCATGGGCCGCCGGCTGGACAGAAGGCGGACACAGAACTGGGCGTACAGAGCACAGAGTGTTTCTGGTGAGAACCAGGGGAAATAATGGAAACAAACTAGCAAACACTTGAGGACTTGGGCCCCCGACCCTCAGAACCAGGACAAACCTATGCACCAGGCACCAGTGCCCTGTCTGCCTCTCCCCTCCAAGTTAGAACCCCAAATGAGGCCCCCAGGGTCTCAAACCAGATGCCTGACCCCCTCCCCTGGCTTCTGCTCACAGCCCAGACTTTGGTGAAGTGGCTGGTCTGGCCGTGCATCTCAAACATCCAGCCATGGTAGGAAAGAAGCACTTTCAGGGTTTGGCGGAAGAAGAAGATGCCCATCATCCAGACCCCCGTGGAGAAGATAGCCATGCTGAGAAGTGCCCGGGTCTGTGGGGTCCGGTAGGGGCCACATCTGTCAGAGAAGGGAGAGGGCTGCAGGGGGTCCACTTGAGGCCAGCCTTGGGGAAATTCTGACTCTGAAGTTTTCATGGTACAAACCATCTTGGGGGAGGTGCTGAAGAATAACATTCCTGGGCACACTCGTGTCTGAATGCATAACATGCAAACTTAGGAATGTGGGACTCTGGTGATGGCAGCCCCCAGGGAGGGCTGCCCTAGGACCTCCAATGGCTACTGTCCTGCATCTGCCCAGCTCAGGAACCCTGGCCTTAGAGCCTGCCCGGCCCTCTCTCATAGCCCTGCTTCTCACCCCTCAGGGAGGCATCTCTGGATACAGCAGATGAGTCCCATGGAGATGTCCACTTTGCAGTAGGAAGAACCCACGGTTGCCATGACGACGACCAGCCAGCTGGTGGGGCTGCCAGGGTACACACCCCTAAGGATACCATTCTGTGGGGCAGAAACAAGCACACTTACAGCAGGAGTGACGGCGGTGAGCAGGCACCTGTGGGGTCCCGGGTCTCTCACCTGTTGTGTTCTTCTTCCTCCCTCATGTCTGGTCTTCCCCTTCTCCACACTCCCACACCTGCAGCACCCCATTACTCACTGTGTCCCTCTGCCACTCCTTGTATGCCCATCTCCCCGCCACACCTTGAGCGCCGCTCTGGTTTCTGCACTGCTAGGGCCTGTCACCCAGCAGTACTGCCGGCCAAGGTGGGGGTGGAGGATCTTAACAAAGGGGCAGCAGCTGACACCTGGCCTCCGTCTCCGAGAGGGCTCTATTCTGCACTTGCTGGAAGAAGCCAGAACCACCTGCGCCCACCTTGATGCGAATCAGGCGTTTCTTCCAGGAGTTGATCCCAGACAGGTAGATGTGTTTCAGGGCCTCCCGACTGAGCCGGAAGTCGACCCCATCTGGGGTCACCGTGAACTGGAAGGCCACGGCCTGGTGCGCTTCCGCCATCCTGGAGGTTGGTCGTCACCTGGGAGGGGGCAGGAGGGTGCGCGGGCGGGCTCAGGCTGACCCCGCCCCCGGCCGCCCTCTGCGCGGAGGCCCCCTCCCTCCGCCCCCGGCCGGGCCGCGCCCCCGCCCGCACCGCGCTGGCGGCCTTCCCCCGCCCTTCCGCTTCGCACGGCCCCGCAGCCTGACCAACGGCCGCGGATCCCTCGCGCCCGCGTTCCGGGCAGGGTCCGTCACGGTGGTGCAGGGGTCGAGCCGTAAAATCTGCAGAATGGCTGCCTCGGGGTGGGGGCGAGACGCAGAGTTGGTCTGGAGCAAGGCCGGGTCTGGGCACTCCCAGCCCCGCCTGGGAGGGACCCCGGCGCCGTCCTGGTCCCCTGCTCCGGTCTGGGACTCTGAGCCGGACCGGTGGCCCTGTGTTGCCCCCCACTCCACTCACGGGTTGGGTTCGCTCCTGTCAGCGTGTGGGGCGAGTAGCTCTGGCCCGTGTCCCCACGTCCTTCAGGCCTGGCCATCCCCGCCCCGCCCTCACCGGGAACCTGACACCCACTCCCAAATTTGGGTTGAGAAAACAGATGTGGGGCGGCAACCAGAATCCCCTTCCCTCTGTGGTGGGAATCAGGAGTGGGGCGGTCCCGGTTTCTGCAAGCTGAGATTGCTCAGAGGTTTGGGAACCTGGGGGGGCCTAAAGGGTCTCACGTGAGGATGGTAGCATTAGAGCTAAAAATAGCTGAATGTAGGGAAAAGGTCATCCATGTGTCAGCTGTGCTGCCTGTCCCCTGCTCTCCAGTGCTCAGGGTTGGGCAGCCCCACCCCAGGGCCCTCTCTGTACCCCCATTGCTCCCCAGTCCCCCACCCCAGTCTCCCTAGTGTGCATCACTTCTAAGCTGGAGCCAGGGAGAGAGAGGGCCAGGGGCTCCATTTGGCAGAGTGGACCCGTAACTACTCTCAAGCCCAGAGCACCAAACAGCCATGCTTTTCAGAAAGGGAAAGTGAGGTTCAGAGCCACGGTCACTTTGTCACCCTGTGTGCATTCCTTGGTTGGTACTTTGTGCTGCAGAGCTAGGACAGGGTGTGAAGGAAGAAGCTTGTTTATTGTCTTAAGGTGCACAGCCCAGGGGTTCCCTCCCACCATCTTCGGGCTGTGGGGAGAGGTCAGCCTCCTCAGCCCCAATCTCACTCCAGGGCTCAGCCCAGTTCCCAGAGCCCCTCCCCACCCTTTGCCCCTCCCTCCAAGGTCCTGCCCTGGAGACTCCAGGAGAAATCTGGCGGTTGGGGGCTGTGGAGAGTCAGGATGAGGGCTGGAAGCTGCTCAGCTGTCCCTTCTGCTGGAAGTAGAACTGGAATCGAGACTGGGCGTACTCCTGGGGGAGAACCCACCCCACAGACTTGTGAGAAGGGTGGGTCAGGCACACCCAGCCCCCACCAAGTCTGCCCACAGACTTCCTGGAGAGCACATGGCCCCTGATGCACCCCACCTCCCGTCACACCTAACGGGCCCACCTGGGTTACTCACCAGGTAACCAAATTCTATGGTGGACATAGATGCCTGGAGGATAGACCAGAGACCCCAAAAGAAATGGGATGCCAGAGCATACCTAAGGGGGGCAGGAGAAACAGAGGGGTTCAGAGCATACTTGGTATTACCTGGATCCTATCCCTGAGGTTGGTCAAGCCCCAGAGCTCCAACTTCTCCCCCACTGCCCTAACCCCAACCCTGTCCTGACTGTCACCACTCTCCATCAGCCTCATCTGCACTCCCTGCCCCCACCAGGCACTGGCACCTTACCTGCAATCCTGTGAGTCGGCCTGCCTGCCTCCTTCCTCAGCTCCCTTTCCCCTGCACCCTGCTCTACCCCTGCCCCCACCCATCCTTCCTCACCGATTAGCCTCTACCAGCAAATCTTCTTCCAGTTTCCTCTGCTCCTCTTGGGAGATGGTCTCACCTTTCTTGACCTCTGCTAGGTAATGGCGAATAAAATGGAGCTGAGATCAACAGACAAGAGTCAGGAAATGAGACTGGAGCATTTCCCAGTGAACATCCTTTCTTGATATTCTTTTCAGACATCACCTTCCTCGTCCCTCATAGGCCAGGTCCCGCTCCCCAGCCTCTGGTCCACATACCTGCTGCCCCCGGGTGGGGTAGTCTGCAGGCTGTGCTTTGTAGAAAGGCCACTCGTCGTGAGTATAATCATAAACCCACTCACAAAAATGGTTCCCAATGTCAAAGCCCCTGGGGGAATAAGGTAGACACTCAGTCCCCAAATACCCTGGGTGGCTGGGATGCAGAGAGGAAGGCCTAGTCTGTTTTCTACAGTGCTTGGAAGCAGACCCATGGAGACCATTCTCTTAACCCTCACCTGTAGTTGTAACTACTGTACTCAAAGTCGACCAGCATCAGTCTGTCGGTGTTTTCTGGCTCTGAGAGCAACAAGATGTTCCCTGGGAGAAGGGGTGCAGTTCTGGTCACTCCAGGGTCCTCTGGCCCCCCTCACCTTAGGTTAGGAGACTCAGATGCTTTCTCCTACCTTCCTGGATGTCATTGTGACAGAAGACCACTGGTGATGGGGTAGAGTCTAGCAATTTCCTGCAGGGAAACAGGGGCATGGGTCCTGAGTAGGAGTGGCCAGAGGAGGGTGAGTCACCCTCGTGGGCCAGGCCCTGACCCAGCCCTCAGTAAATCCTGGGAAGGACCCCATTCGGTACCTGGAACTGCCTCCTGTGCTATTCTGTTCTCCTGCCCTGCCTTCCCTCACCTGAGGTTACCCATCTCATCCTTCAGGCTGTACATCTCCAGCAGGTTCATCTGTGGGAGGCCAGTGTGGGGCAGGTCCTGGATCTGCTTTAGGTACCTGAAGCCCAAAGAATAAGATATGCTCACTGTGATCCCTGCCTACCTCTCTCCTATCTGACTTTTTCCTGTCACTGTATGACTCGTCTGATGGACTTTTCTGACTTGTCTGCATTATTTGGAAGCCTGTTCTGGGAGAGACCATACTAGACGACACCGGGATGCGTAATCCGCTCAGCTGGAGGACTGGACAGTCATGGACACATTCAGTTGCAGCCCAGGGTAGTACCTGCCAGCGGTAGGGTTCAGACCAGGTGTGCAGGAGCCCGGAGGAGGCTCCTGACTCACCGTTCCATGGTCCCAAACAGCCAGTGGGGCTCCTTAGTGAACGGCATCTCCATGCCATGGAACCGGGCCATCTTCGTGGCGATTTCTGCTGACAACACCGGCTCTCGAAGCTCACACGTTTTCAGTGGCCGGCTCTGCACCCAGGAACCTATCAGGGTGGTGAGGGGGCTGGGGCAGGAGGGGGAAGGGGTAGGGGAATGGGTTGGGGGGGGGGGAAGTCAGGGTCTTGGGGAAAATGCCCTACCTGGGGTAAGGGGTGTGAAGGCACGCACTGGAAAGGGGAACAGGGGCTGGGGGGAAGGAGGTGCCTCAGGGAGGTCAGGGCCGGGCTGGGCTCATACTGGGATGTACTGTTCCAGCCGGCCCTCTGGAAAGACTCCATAGAGCTGGGGCCCCAGCGACCGCTCCGCCAGGATGGCGAACATCACACTTTCAAGGACCAAGGAATCCACGCCCTGAAGGAAAACGGACAACAAAGCGGGCAGAGCGGTGCTAACACCGGAGGGTCTGCTTTCCCGTCCCATCACCGCTTCACTTCCCGCTCTACAGCCCGCAGGCTCCAGAGCCCGGCGTGGCTACGGTAATTTACAAGCTGCTTAGCCCCCCCCCCCCCCCGCCACGCTTGCTGGGAGGTCCTAATGCCACTGGCCGCTGCGGCCCACACTCCCTCCTCACCTGCAGGATGGCCCCGTACAGTCGCAGCAGCACCTCGCGGGGCTCCTTGCCGACGCTGGGCAGGTGGTCCGGCAGCGAGCAGCGGAAGAGCAGGTTACTGAGGCCTCCGCTGCAGACCCACACCGGGGTGCGCTCAGCCCGCGGTCGGCCGCCCCGGTCCCGGACCCCCACCCCCCTCCCCCCTCCCGCCGGGCTCCCCCCGCGTCCGCCCCCGGCCAGGCCGGCCCCGCCCCCGCCCCCGCCCCCGCGCGCGCGCGAGGCCGCCGAAACGCGGTGTCCTGAGGGCCCGAGCTCGACCCCTGACCTCCCACCTCACAGGGTCAACCCTCAGCTGTTCGGGCCGCACTCGGCGCCAGGCCCCGCCCAAGTACTCCCGGCAGCACTGGTAGGCTCGGCGCTCGGCGTCACGCGATAGCGACGAGCTGCGCCGCCGGTTCGGGGCCGCGTCCAGGCACTGAGACTGCAGCAAGCCGTCCTTGGCGAGGCTGCCGCCAACAGCCCCGCCTCCGACCACAGCTGTCCCCTCGGCAGCCATGGCGCGCCTGGGCCAAGCCCAAAGTCCAGTCGCGCTCAGCCCCCTTCGGGCAGACTCGGCTCCTTCCGGCTGCGCTCGGGTCTGCTTCCGGCTAGCCTGCTCTTCTCCGGTCATACTCGGGTCTCTCCGGCTCTTTTCGGCTCTCTGCGGCGGCGCTCGGCTCTCTCCGTGACCCTGGTCGCGTACCTATTCCGAAAGCCAAATCCTGCGTGCTCAGGGAGCGTCCCGCCCCTGCTCCGGGCGAAGACCAATGACCTCTCTCGCTGGGCGGGGCCGCTGAAAAGACAGGCAGCTGTTTGGCCTGCGGCCGGAGCCGAGGAAACGACGTGGGCCGACCAGAAGTGTCTTGAGCAGCTGGGCGCGCTGCCCTGTGGCGCGTCGCGAAGGTGGGTCACGTGGGCGGGGCGGTGTGTCCTCAGGCAGCGAGCGAGCTATTCCGCTGGCGGGAGTGGGGTGGGCCGGGTGCTAAAGGGCAGGTATACCCAGGGAGGTGCCGGTGAACGGAGATGTGCCTTCGCCAGCCTCGGGGAGCGGACGGGGCAGCGCAGGCGGCGGCGGCCACTCGCTGGATAGGTTTGCGCCCCAACCCCTCCCCCGGGGAAGTCGAGCAAGCAGGACAGCCATTGAGCGCCCGATCCTGAGTGTGGGTCCCACCTGGAGGGGGAGACGGTGTGTGTGACTCCCCTCCATGGAGTAGAGAGTGTGGGGCACGTGGTAGGTGCCGAATAAACATTTGTTGAGTGAATGAGAGTTTGGGACTCTTGGGACAATTCTGATGACTCCAGGTGCCTTCCATCCCTAATCACCGCTAAGGCTGTCCTGTAAGTTGAAGCGCACCTCTGAGAGGAAGCTCTTGTTGTCGTGCTTGAAACCAATGTCTTCATGCCCGACTCCACTACCTCCTTGCCTCCAGACCTAGGCCAGTTAGAACATCAAATCCAGGAGAAGGCACACCTTGGAGCAAACACCTGGTGCTGTATAACGTCTCCTTGGCCCACCGTGGCAGTTTGAGGACCGATCAGACTCACCCCACCTTGGTGGGGTCCCACCTAAAATGCACAACCTCCTGCGTTTCTGCTTCTGCTGCAGACTGGAGTGGCAACCAGAATGACTTGACCCTAGGGATCTGTGGCCATGCATGTTGGACCATAGTGTTCTTTGGGATAAAATAGATAGGCAGCTGACTAGAGTGTTAATTGATTTGAATAACCAGAAGGAAACAAAGAATTTGTGACCAGAAGGCAGATGTCGGTTGCTGCTGTGGAAATCAGGATCCCTCACTCCGTTTAAATCTGAGCCAGTTCTGAGACCTGGAGTCCACTGGTTGAAAGGGAGGCTTGGTCCTTCAAGGAAGGATCCTGTGATGCCACTGAAAGCATATGAAAAAAAAAAAAAAAAGTCCTCTAATCCTTCCCCAGAGGAACCTAGAGCCACTTAACAAATAATTTACTTTGGGAAAGGGACTATCCAGACCTTTCAAGAGCTGTTAGATACAGGATCTGAGACACTTGTGCCAAGGTACCTGAAGCATCATGAAACACTGGTTAGAGTAGGGACTATGGAAGCCACATAATAAATGGAATCCTGACCCAAGTCCTGTGGTTACTTTTTTGGTCCCAGTACATCTTGGGATAATTATACCTAGCAGTGGGCAGAGCCTATACATTGATCCCTGACCTGTGGAATCAGAATCGTGGGAGGATGAGCAAAGTGAAGCCCCTGAAACTACCCCCACACCGACTCTCACGTCCTCTAGAACACTGTAGCAAGATTCTTGCACGAAGAGTCGTGACACCGAGGCTTTTCTTTCCAGGAAGCAACTTTATTCCTGCCGGCACCGCTCAGTTGGGTTCGTACCCGAAGAACTGAGCCCTGAATGCCTCGTGGTGTAGTTTTTTAAATATATATATTTTTTACCTCTTTGTGTCCCATATATGGTAACACACAAACATGTAGTCTGATTAAGTGCTCTCATGTTACAAGATCACAACGGATGTTGTCACGTATGCGTATAGCCAGGTTGCCTTGAGGTTTTTTTTCTTTCCTTAGGGAGGGGACCCTACCACAATACTAAAGCAAAAACGTGCTGCATTCCTGGTGGGACTGCAGAGATTTGTCACTCTCAAAGACATAAAGTGGTGATGCCCGTTACATCTTAAGTTCACCTGAATGGCCCCTGCAGAATCCAGGTGGATTCGAGTAAATGGTGGTGAGCCACCGCAAACTTAGCCAAGTAGTATCCCCGATCACAGCAGCTGTGTCAGGTGAGATATTTTTACTGGAACCAATGCATGCACCGCTGGCACTTAGTAATGCAATTCTCAGTTTGGTGAACATTCTTTTCAATTTCCAGTAGTAAAGAGTAAATTCCCAAAAGTGTCTCACGTTTTTATAGGAGGAACAGCTGAACATATTCATTGTCTTACTTCAAGCGGGTTTTAACTTTCCTGCTCTCCGTCACAATTAATCCATTGAGCTCTCAATCATCCAGACATTCCACATAACACTGATGACATCGTGCTAAGTGGACATGGTGAAGAAGGAAGTGACCAGTATTCTGTCCTTGATAAAACAATGCATGGCAGAGGATGAGAGAGAAACCCTCAGAAGTTGTGAGGCTGGGGCGCCTGGGTGGCTCAGTTTGTTAAGCATCTGACTCTAGGTTTCGACTTCAGGTCATGATCTGACAGATTTGTGAGTTTGAGCCCCGCCTCAGTCTCCTGTGCTGACAGCACAGAGCCTGCTTGGGATTCTCTCTTTCCCCCTCTCTCCGCCCCTCCCCCCACTCACTCTCTGTGTCTCTGAAGTAAATAAATAAATAAAAACTTAAAAGAAGTTGTGGAGCCTGTCATCAGTGAAGTTTTCAGGGTGCACTGTTGTAGGGCGAGCCAGGGTATCACCTCTAAGATGAGGAGAAGTTGTATCTTGCAACCCTGTCACAAAGAAGGACGCATGGTACTTGGTGCACCTCTGGGTTTTGGAGTTGGCGTGTACCATACTTGGGAATACTATTCTGACCCATTTGTTGGGTGACTTGAAAAACTGTCAGTTTAGAGTGGAGTCCAGAACAAAGGAGGGCTCTGCTGATCCAGATTGGAGGATGGGTTCCCCTGCCACTTAGCAGAACCGGTGAGTTAGTGTTGGGCTTATTTGTGGTAAGTAGCGACCCTATATGGCACCTTTGGCACGCTCCCACAGATTTGTAGTGCGTACACAGGGTTTTGAAGCAAAGCCGTGCCTGCTGCAGTAGAGAACTACTCACCACTTGAAAGAAGCTTCTGGCACACTGCTGGACCCAAGTAGAAACTTAGCGCCTGATTATGGGGCACCAAATGACCATGTGACCAAAACTGCCTGTCCTGAGCTAGATCTTGACAGATCCATGAAGCCAATGGGTTGGGTAGGTTCAGCAGCAATTCATTGCACAAAAAGAATTGGTCCAAGCTTGTTCAGAGAGCACCAGTCGTTTACAGGAAGAGATGGCTGTGGCCCCTATGTCTCTGTGGCACTGATGCCTCTATCTTAGAAGACAGGAAGAAAAATTCAGGTCTGAATCACTGCTGCACTACAGCCCCATTCAAAGTGGCTCTAAAGGAAAGTAACGGGGGGGGGGGGGAAATCCTCTAGAGGGCAGACCTTCGAGCAGTACACTTGGATATCTACTTTGTAGGGAGGGAGTGGGGTGGACAGAGTAGTGGCCTAAAGAAAGAATGCACATGAAGTTCTGAGTGGTGACAGATGTCTTGCTGGTTGGAAAGAGCAAGAGGGGAATGTTGGAGACAAGGTGAAGTTGTCACAAATGTGTGCATCTTTGTGCCTCATATTAATACTCACTGCAGAGGGGTCACTGAATGACAAAGTGGATGGATAGATGTCATCCAGCCTGTGTTCTTGGCTACCCTTGTGCTTAAATGGTGGGCCTGTGAATGGAGTTGCTATGTTGGCAGGAGTGCAAGTTATGTCCACTAACAGGGGCTCTCTCTTATCGAGGCTTATTTAATTATTACTGAATTATTATTACTAATGGTCACTGAATTTCTGACCTCTTAGCAGCCAGTATCAGTGCTGAGCCCCAATATGGCACCATCCCTAGATGACTCAGTGACAAGTTGGTTTTGGCAGATCCTTGCCACCCAGGAGACGGCATTGATTCATCCTTATTGGAACTGACACCTGCTCTGGCTGTGGGTTTGCTTCCCTATATCCACATATCCACATATCTACATATCCATGTAGCCACATAGCCACACAGCCATGTATCCACATATCCACACACCCACACACACACACATCCACACATCCACACATCCACAGTATCTCAGAGTAACGTCCCTATCCAGGAGCTTAGAGAATACTGGATTTACTAACATAGGATCATGTATAACATTATCTTGGGCCAAGAAACTCATTTCGCAGTGAAAGAGATACAATGATGTATGAATGGCCATGGGAGCCACTGTTTCTCTAATATCCTGCATTGTCCACAAGCAGCCCATCTAATAGAGAGATAGAATGACATCTTTCTAGCAAAGGTCCTAGCTCTGGGACAGTACCTTAAGGAGTTCAGATACATACACTGAATCACAGCCCGGTATATGGTGCTATCCCCCAGTAGATGCAATATAGGGATCCAGGAACAAAGACACAGGTCTAAGAACCCACGGGTTGGGATATCTTTCATCATCATGCTCAGTGATCCAGAGCATCGGGATCCTTTCATCATCCAAAGATGATCCTTTCATCATCCAAAGCTCAGTTTGTAGAATTTGCACATTCTGTCTCTGCAAAATTAAACTCTGCTGTTCCCAGGTAGAGAACATTTATTTCCATGAGGGGACTCCACTGGTTCCAGGGAAGGACACCCACACAGAGCCTCAGTCTGAAAATCCTATAGGGTCATTTTGAGCTCCTCATGCTTGTGAACCCGCAGGCAAAGAAGGAGTGGATAATTGATCCTGATGATTATGAGGAGATAGGGTTACTGCTACTTAGGGGGCCTTCAAGAGTTTGTCTGGTACTTTGAGGATTTACTTTGGGGTCTGGTTGCTTCCATGCCAAGTGATAACAGTGAAAAGACATTTTCAGCAGCCTCAGCCTGCCAAGGGCAAGGGAACCAAGGGCTCAGAACCCCCAGGAATGAACGACTGCGTAACTTCATCAAATGCTGGCTGAGGGTGAGGGAAGTCTAGAATAGGCAGAGAAGGGAGATAATAATGAGTATGAGTTATAGCCTCAGGAGCAGCTGCAATAGTATGGACTATTTTTGTTCTGTTAAGGCTTTTGTAGAGGTTGTGACCAGCCTTCACCTCAAAGAATCATGACAGATTGGACTTAATGTGGCACGTGGGTAGATCTGAGGGCTGTAAGGGCTGGTGTCTTGACTAATGCCCTCAGCACACCTTTAATTACAGTGGGTTTACAGAGATGCCTCCCTGGCACCTGCTGTATATCTACACTTTCTGCCCGAGCCCTTCTCTGACACCACAGGAGCCCACCTGACCTGCTTAGCAGCACAGCCCAGTCTCTAGAGGTAACCCAGGGTCTGGGGACAGAAGGCAGTGGGTGAATAATTGGAGAATCCTAGGAGACATTCTGGACACTTCTCAGGAGATCCTGGTGAAGTCAAGGTTGTTAGCCAGAGCAGTGACCTCAGGAACACTATGTTTTGATTCCTCCTTTCCTGTCTCACTCACCCCCTCCCTCACTTTCATTTCATGGCATCACTTCCTGAGCAAACCACTTATACCCAAGTCTCCGCCTTAGGCTCTGCTTTCGGAAGAACCCAAACAAAGACACACAATAAAAGAGCAGAGATTTTTGCCAATTTATATCCACAAAAAAATACTGGAGAATATGTGTGGGAATGGATTACAAGGATACAAAGCCAAGAACGAATTGTAGATTAGTTCAAATTTATCGACATGGGTGTACTTACTCCAAACAGATTCTGGATTCAGTGTTTGGGCTAAAGCCCTGGGATAAGTTGTAGCTGTGCTTAGTTGGCTGAATGGAGCCTGGACTCATTGGCAGCCTGCACTGTGAGAAGGTGAGAATGTGCTGGAACAGACTTGTTATGTATCTAATGGCCGCCGGTCTCCCGTCTCTGTTTCTCTTCATTAATCCATTATGTTGATTTGAAAATATGTTAGATGATGTCATGAATTTCTTTTCAAGATGATGAAGGGCTGTAAAATATTTGATTATGTGTCGGGTCTGTTGGGTCTGTGAACCCTAACTGGTCTCATTTGTGCCCATGACTCAATTGGCATCTATATGCTTGTGCTTCAATAGCAGCTGGCCTCGGCTTAATATTCTCGGGTCACCGTTAGTTTCCTATTGCCACTGTAACAAATTACCACAACCTTGGTGATTTAAAACAACAGAAATGTACTCTCTCACAGTCCTGGAGGCCAGAAGTTTGAAATCAGGGTCACTGGGCTGAGATCAAGGTGGCAGCAGGGCTGCTCTGAGGGAGAGTCCATTCCTTGCCTCTTCTGGCCTCTGGTGGCCTCTGGTGGCCACAGATGTACCTCAGCATGTGGCTGCCCCACTCCAGGCTCTGCCTTTAGGGTCAACATCGCTTCCTCCTCGTCTATGTGATCTCCTGTTTTTCTTATAAGGAAACTTATGATCACATTAGGGCCAACTGGGTAATTCAGGATCATCTCCTCATCTCAAAATCTTTAATTTGATCACTTCTGTGAAGATCCTTTTTCCAAATAAGGTCACATTGACAGGTTCTGGGTTAGGATGTGGATGTCCATTGGGACATGGTTTTCTCAGCCCCCCACAGTACTTTCCCTCAGAGCTCCCAGCTCTTTGCTTCATACTGCTCCAGTATTGGATATTACAGTTGAAAAGGGCAATAGTTTTTCTCCCTTGAACATGGTTTCTTTTTTTTTTTTTTTGCCTGTATATTTGAAGTATGTTATGTTCACGCTGAATGGGTCTTTTACTTATGTATAATTTTGAAACATCATTCATCCATCGGTTATTTGGAAAATATTGGCTCACTAAGTTACATAGATCTTCCAAATTTGGACACATTTTATTATATATTATCAAAAAATATTTAAGCATTGGGAAACTTTAAGCTCATGGTGATAGACACAGGTTTTCCAAAATTCTAATTTTTGCTTAAAAGCTCAAACATTTTTTTAAGTTTATTTATTTATTTTGAGAGAGAGAGAGAGAACATGTGTGAGCAGGGATGGGGCAGAGAGAGAGAGAGAGAGAGAGAGAGAGAGAATATCCCAAGCAGGTTCTGCACTGTCAGTGCAGATGCTAATGTGTCGCTGTATGTCACAAACTGTGAGATCATGACCTGAGCCAAAATTGAGATCAGATGCTTAATGTACCGAACCAGCCAGGTGCCCCATAAAAACTCAAATTTTATCAAATACTATCAGTTCTTTTCCTTGAAGTGACATGCTCCATTATTCATTTTTGAGAAAGTGTCTTCCAGATACCCAAGTGAGAATAAACACAGTTTAGGGGCTCGACACGACGTGGGGCTCTAACTCACAACCATGAGATCATGACCTGAGCTGAGTGAGATCAAGCGTCAGATGCTTAACCAACTGGGCCATCCAGGTGCCCCATTTGTCCATTTTCTTTTAAGTAAAAATGGTGTTTCATGAAAAACGTGATGCGTTCAGCAGCCCAATAAACAATGATATAAAGTAGCTATGACACGATTGTACTTTAGTATGTAGTCCTTTATGCCATCACCCTGAATATTAAGAATTGGTAAGTGTCAAGACAATAAAATTAAAATTTTTTATTGCTTAATCAACAAAATTATTTTTTTTGAAGTTTATTAATTTTGAGAGAGAGAGAGAGTGAGTGGGGGAGGAGCAGAGAGAGAGAGGGAGACAGAAAATCCCAAGCAGGCTCCACACTGTGGGGCTCGAACTCAGGAACCATGAGATCATGACCCGAGCCAAAACCAAGAGTCAGACGCTTAACCGACTGAGCCACCCAGGTGCCCCATTAATCAACAAAATTCCTAAGTGAAACTGCTTTTTCCTCCCTTCGACCTCTGACCATAGTGAAGAATTCAATGATTACTATTACAGTTTGGTACCCCAGCTTTGATTTATGCTACCTAACCATTGCTTTTGCACAATAAATGCGAATGCCAGCACAGTGGAAAGACACGTCACGTCTTAGTGTTATAAAGATAATTTGGGCCTTGTTGACCTTTAGAAACTCCAGGGTCCATGGACCGTATTTTGAGAAGCACTGTAATAGTATATCATAGGGACCATAGGATATGTGTATTTTCAGTTTTACTAAGTATTGCTAAACTTCTCCCCAAATTGATTATCCCACTTTATGCTCTGTAGCAATTAAAATACTGTTTGGCCATGAATCACAAAGACCCAGGATAACAGTGTCTTAAGTAAAAGGGAAATTTTAGTGTTGCTGTGTGTGGTTGAACACACAGAATACACTTAGTGGGGTCCCTGGAATCACACAGTACACAACATGTACAATTTTATGCAGTTTACATAAGATAATTTTATTTATCTCATGTAAGAGTTTAGAGGTAGCCGTCCCTGGGCTTGAATGGTGGCTCTATTCCATGAAGTCTGTAAAGATCTAGGTTTCTTTTATTTTCTTCTGCCTTTATGTCCTCCATTCCCAAGTTTACCTCATGATCCAAGATGACTGCTCCAACAAGTGCTTCCATTTTTAGCCAGCAAGGATAAGGATGGGCACAAATGCCTCATGCCAGTGATCTCCTAAGGGAAATACCTGGATGCTGCCCTGTGCCACTAGTGCAAGGGGGACTGAAATACGTATTTATTTTGGAAGGCTAAATGGCTGACTGAAAATCAGGGATTCTAAAATCATGGAGGAACAAGAGAAGAGATATTGGGGGACAATTGGCAGTTTCTGCTGCAGTACTCTCTTTTGGCCATTCTTGTTATCTGTGCACTCTGCTGTATCTGGAACAAGCTCACTTCATCCCTAAGGGAGACCATTTGTAACAGTTCCAACAGTTGCAGCATCCAGCTCACAGTTTAGGTTCTCTGAGTTATGTACAGTTTGTCCAAAAGGGTCTGATGTAGATTCTTGTGGTCCAGTGATTTAAAAATGAAATGATATGTTATTTGTTCTCCCAACATACTCAATGTACAGTAGTTTATAAATTTAGTGATTTATAAACTGAAAAATATTTTATGTGTCCCAAATATGCAATGAGAGAGTAAGAATAGGATAAAAGGATAAAACCTCTATTTAGAAAAGGCAACATGGGAAATATATCAGTCTATGGTCCGTGGCAATTTCCAAACCCTATTAAGCATGAATAATGAAGACCTCTACCCTGGAAGAAGAGAAAGTTACTTGTTTTGAAAGCTCCCAGCTCGGTCCTTTGGGGTTCTTCCTTGTTTTATGCTTCATGTTCACATCTGGAGAGGGCACTGAAGAGTATTCTCTTGTATACTACACAGCAGGCTGCTTGTGTAGAATAACTTGGGGGAGGGACCCTATCGGAGATTTCTGGAACTCTTTATCTGAGTTGATCCTCTCTCTCTCTGTCTGAAAATTCCAAATACCTTGGCCTCTGCAAGCTCTAACTCTGTCTTTTAAACTCATCATGACTGCCACACTCTGATTTCTGGAAGTTCCTGCAGTCCAGAAGTTCCTCTATGTGGAAAATGAGGGCAATCATAGGCTTTATGTCATTGATTCCCTTAGGGAACATAGTCCTGTGCTGTCCTTTGTCCAATGTCTGAAAATAGTTGCTCCCTATATTTTGTTCAGTTTTCTGGGGTTTCCTACCCACCCCCTTTGGAAGGAAGGAAAGTCTGATAGCAGTTATTCCATAATGGCTGGAAGCCATTTAAAAAATAATAAATAATTCTTTAAAAATCATAAATAATTGTTGAATGTTATAAAATTCACATCTGTTGAGATGCTTATGCAAATTTCCTCTTAGTCCATGAATGTGGTGGGTTACCATTGGAAGTGAAAGTGAGATACTGAACCATCCTTGGATTTCTGGGATCAGAATGCATTTACAAATATAAACTGTTGAGTTTCATTATCTAGTATTTTGTTGGGAATTTTGTATATATGCTTGTAAGTGAAATAGACATATAATTCATTAATTTTCTTGAGCTAGTCTTACATGTTGTAGTTTCTTTTCTTTAAAACAATTTTTTTAATGTTTATTTATTTTTGAGAGAGACAGAGACAGAATGCGAGTGGGTTGGGGCAGAGAGAGAGGGAGGCACAGAATCCGAAGCAGGCTCCAGGCTCCGAGCTGTCAGCACAGAGCCCAACGTGGGTCTTGAACTCACGAGCTGTGAGATCGTGACCTGAGCCGAAGTCAGGCGCTCAACCAACTGAGCCACTCAGGCGCCCCTATAGTTTCTTTTCATAAAATGAATGCAAATGTAATATGGCAAGCTAGATTCCTAAATAGAACTTCCTGATGAAAATGTTTTGGACTTTTTTTTTTTTTTTGAGATATAGAGAGAAAGAGAGAGCATGCGAAAACAGGAGGGGGGCAGAGGGAGACAAAGAGAGAATCTTAAGCAGCCTCCACGCCCAGTGTGGAGCCCAACGCAGGGCTCAATCTCACAACCATGAGATTGTGACTGGACCTGAAATCAAGAGTCAGATGCTTAACCAACTGAGCCACCCAGGTGCCCCATAAAATGAAGGATAAACCAAAAAATAACAAGTATCGGCAAGGATTCGGAGAAAAAGGAATCCTCATGCATTATTGGTAAGAATGCAAACTGGTACAGCCACTGTGAAAACAGTATGGAGGTTCCTCAAAAAATTAAAAATAGAAATACCGTATGATCCAGTAATTAATACTGGGTATTTACCCAAAGAAAACAAACACCATTTCAAAAAGATATATGCACCCATATGTTTATTGCAGCATTATCTAGAATAGCCAAGATATGGAAGCAGCCAATGTCCAATGATAGAAGAATGGATATATACACACATATGTTTTATACACACATACATATAGAATATATATACACACATACACATACACATATAATGGATTATTACTCAGCAATGAAAAAGAATGAGATCTTGCCATTTGCGACTACATGGATGGACTTTAGAGGGTGTTACTCTAAGTCAAGTAAGTCAAACAGAGAAAGACACATACCATATGATTTCACTTATATGTGGAATCTAAAAAACAAAACAAACAAAAAGCAGAAACAGACCCATAAATACAGAGAACAAACTGATGGGGTGGGGGGTGGGCAGAATGGGTGAAGGGGAGTGAGAGACACAGGCTTCCAGTTATGGGATAAATGGGAATGTAAGGGAATACAAGGTAGAGCATAGGGAATACAGTCAGTGGTCTTGTAACAGCATTGTGTGATGACAGATGGTGAGCAGAGCATAATGCATAGACTTGTCCAATCTCTATGTTGTACACCTGAAACTAACGTAACATTATGTGTCAACTATACTTCAGTGAAAGAATGTAGGACAAACTGTTTTCTTAAAAAGTGTTTTCAAAAGTCATTGATGATCTAATAAGAAAATAAGGGACGAAGTAAGAAGGGAGGCCAGAGGGGCAGTGGAGCACAGCATACTGTGTTTGATCAGAGCCATTTGATGAACAGAGAGAATTTGATTGGGGTTTTATAGCCTATGCTATGAATAAATAGTTAAATAGTGTCCTCCCCCACAGTGCATACCCACCCAGAACCTCAGAATGTGACCGTATTGGGGTACCTGGTTGGCTCAGTCAGTGGAGTGTGCAACTCTTGATCTTAAGGTCATGAGTTCAAGCCTCACCTTGGGCATGGAGCCTACCTAAAAAAAAAGTGCCCTTATTTATAAATAGTGTCTTTGCAGATAAAATTAGTTAAAATAAAGTCACACTGGATTAGGGTGGGTCCTAATCCGATTACTGGTATCCTTATAATAAGAGAGAAATTTGGGCACCTGGGTGGCTCAAGTCATTAGGTATCTGACTTTGGCTCAGGTCATGATCTCACAGTTTGTGAGCTCGTGCCCTGCTTCAGGTGAGTTCGGGCTGCACTTCTGGTGAGCCCCGTTTCTCTCTCTCTTTCTCTCCTTCTGTCTCTCTGTCCATGCTCACTTGTGTCCCCCCCTCAATCAACAATTTTTTTTTTTAATAGAGACTAATTTTAAAAATAGGGATATTTGGACACAGACACAAAAACCTAGGAGAGAAGCTCATGGGACAATGTAGGCAGAGACTGGAGGGATGCATTTATGAACCAAGGAGCTGGAAACCACCAGAAGCTGGGAAGAGGCAAGGGAGAACCCTCTCCTAGAGCCTTTGGAGAGAGTCTCGCCCTGCTGACATGTTGACTTGGGGCTTCTAGCCTCCAGAAATACGAGAGAACAAATTTTTGTTGTTGAAGCCACCAACTTTGTGGTACTTTTTAATGGCAGCCCTAGAAAATGAATATGTACCCTTTGAAACGCAGAAGACAGAGACAAATCAGAGTCTGTTAAGGAGGAGAATTTAATAAGAAACCAATCCTCTGCAAACCTTGGACTTCAAAGAGTTAAACCCTCAGTATTAGGGTGAATTAGAGAAATATTCTGTCCTTCGGGGAGTGCAAAGAAAATTATTTCAAATTTGGGGTGAAGTGAAGTGTGTGTGTGTGTGTGTGTGTGTGTGTGTGTGTGTGTGTATGCAAGAGAGAGACAGAGATGCTGAAAACTTAGAAGAGGAAGCTGGCCCTCATGTAGGTTGGCAGTTCAAGTTCATATGGTCAGGGTGATACAAGAACCCTTCGATGGGACATTGAATATAGAGTGACCTCAGGTTGCTAATGCTTATAGGTGCCTGGTAGACAAAATACAAACTCTCCCTGGTGGTTTCTACCTCCTCCTAGGCCACAGAGTTTCCCACGAATGCAATCCCAAGGCTAATGGGCATCCCTAAGTTAAAAAAAAAAAAAGGTGATGAATGATAATGAGGGATCATGAGAACAAACCAGCAGTAACCACAGACAGTACGCTTCAGGTAATGGAATTATCAAATGTGTTACAAAAGGCCTATGTTCAATATCATTTAAGTAATAAATGGTAAGGCTGAAAATACGTGTGGAAACTGAGAAACTAAGAAGAATAATCAAACTTTCTGAAAAGAAGTTCCAGACGGAAGTTCTAAAATGAAAGTTTTAATTTAGTTTATGTTTCACTTGAATTTTAACTTCAAATAAATGTAAAACTCAGTGCGCAGCTTGAATAACAGCAAATAATAAACAACTGAAGAGTGAATGCATGAACTAAGAGATAAATGAGAATCAATTATCCTGGATATTGCCTGGAAGATGTACAGGCATTAAGAGCCACAGAGGCTAGAATGAGAAGGTCCACGGGGTCTGAGTGGGGCCCCCGGTGAGAAAGAGGAAATGGGGGAGGAGATATATCAAGGACACATTGGCTGTGAACTTTCTAAACTGAGGAAACTATATGGAGAAATCCATGTGGTTAAGAGGCTCAGGGGGAGCCTGGGTGGCTCAGTTGGTTAAGCGTCCGACTGTTGATCTTGGCTCAGGTCATGATCTCACGGTTGATGAGTTCGAGCCCCATGTTGGGCTCTGAGCTGACAGCCTGGAGCCTGCTTAGGATTCTCTGTCTCCCTCTCTCTGCCCCTCCCCCTCTAACTCTCTCTGCTTCTCTCTCTCTCTCTCAAAAATAAATAAACATTAAAAAAAGGTTAGTAAACCTCAGGCCGAAAAAAACAGAAAAACAAATGGACACCTAGATCCACTGTATTGAAACTTCAGAAACCCAAAGACAAAGGAGAAAGTCCTAAATGAAGCTGGAGAGGAAAGAGAAATGGTCTTCAAGAGAATGGGGGACTGAGAAATGTGACTTCTTGCAGCAACAAGGCAATTCAGAAGACAGCAGAATGATACCTTTGAGATGTTGGTGGCAACAAATTACCTGACCTAGATTTCTGTATCCAGTAAAATGATTTTTGGGGAGTTAGGGCAAAATAAAGAATTTCCTAGACAAATGGAGAGTTTACTGCACAGAGCTCCCAATTAAAAAAAATGCTAAATATTGTATGTCAGGCAAAAGGAAAGGGTATCACAGGAAGGTCTGAGGTGCAAGTAAGGAAGAATACATAAAGAGGTAAACATTTGGGTAAATCTAAGTAAACATTGACTCTTTAAAGCAAAAATAACAATTCCAGGGCACGTGGGTGGCTCAGTCAGTTAAGCATCTGACTTCGGCTCAGGTCATGACCTCACAGCTGGTGGGTTTGAGACCCGCATCAGGCTCTGTGCTGACAGCTCAGAGCCTGGAGTCTGCTTCAGATCCTGTGTCTCCCTCTCTCTCTGCCTCTCCCCTGCTTGTGCTCTGTCTCTGTCTCTGTCTTTCTCAAAAATAAATAAACATTAAAAAAACTTTTTAGGGGTACCTGGGTGGCTCAGTCCGTTAAGCGTCCGACTTCGGCTCAGGTCATGATCTCATGGTCTGTGAGTTCCAGCCCCGCATCGGGCTCTGTGCTGACAGTTCAGAGCCTGGAGCCTGCTTCGGATTCTGTGTCTCCCTCTCTATCTGCCCCTCCCCTGCTCATGCTCTTTCTCTGTCTCAAAAATAAGTAAAAACACTAAAAAGAAAAAAAAAACCTTTTTAAAGCAAAAATAACAATTCCTTGTGTGTCTCTAAAAGGAAAATTAAAATGTACAATGAAATTTAATTGGGACTGCAGCGAATCCAGTTAGAGTCTTCTAGGATCTTTATGCTGTTCAGGAAGAGGATAGAAACATCCATTAACTTTAGGCTTTGTTAAGAGTAAACTGGGTGTCATAAGTAAAAGGGTGCCTTAGATCAGATTCTTTCAAAAATAAGGGCTGGGACAAGGGTTCAGGGGCGAGTAGCTTATTTGGAGGTACAGGAAATGAAGGTGACAGGGTGGGAGGAGGAGGCAGGGAAGAGAAAAAGGGGCATCATGCCAGTGGCCTGGTCCTTGTTATCTAACCTGTAGTCTGTGCTGCAAGATTGATAAAGGCAATTTTTGTCAACCAAATAAGGTAATTATGCTGGAATTTCTAGGGTAACAAGTTTGTGAGTGGAAGAGGCCTTGTACATCTCCACTCTGGGCCTCCCACAACCTTTCAGGACCTCTCCCTGGTCAGGCTGACCACTGTCTAGTTTGTCTTTGGGAAGGACAGGGGAAACTTGAGAAGCCATTCTCACCAAATATTCCCCAGCCTGATATTTCCTGGAGTGCTTTGCTGGGGTAGTCCCTTTGCACTCATCACAACAAATGGGAAGGTCTCTGAGATTCATGTTGTCAAGGCTCCAGTATAGTCCCATGTGGGACAATGATACTGCTCAAGTGTGAAGACTCATGTGAAAACGTACAGTCCTCTTCTGTATTCAATTTTTATGTAACTGTCTTTGGGTGTCCTACTCTGTATGAAGAAATGTTTTAAGACATTGAGATTTCAGAGATTGTTGCTATTTCCTAAGAGTAACAATCCCTTAAAAAACTTCAACTCTGATTTATTGTCATGACCATTTTCCTTATTGGTAGAAATCTGTTTTCTGAAAGGCATAACTGTTTGTGAGATTCCTTTCTTAAACCATAAAGGATATTCTTTTACTGTCTTTTTCTTGAAGGCATAACAATATCTGTAAACCCCATGACTTTGGATTCCTTGTTTATTCCTAGATTTTGCTTGTTTGCTGATGGAAATGATCCAGAAGAGAAGGAGACATTGATGGTGCAAGAGAGAAGAGCTTGAATGGCAATGAGAACAATGAGAGGGTCACCATACTGGAGATCTGTGGCTTTAGAACATGGCCCCCAATTCCTTGACACTCCTCCTACTGCCTACTGAGAGGTGGGTCTATGACCTCTCTCTTGAATCTGGAGGGTCTTGGGACTACTTTGACCAATAGGTATGAAAGTCATATAGCAGAAGTGATGCCATATGACTTTCAAAGCTATATCATAAAAGGCCATGCAGCTTCTGCCTGGCCCTCCTAGGATACTCACTCTGGAGGAAGCCAGCCATCTCGTAAAAAGTCCAGTTACCCTGAGACTATACCATGCCAGAGAGGCCAGGTGTAGGTGCTGGTTGACAGCCCCAGCTGAGCTCTCAGTCAACAGTCAATATCAACTGCCAGCCTTGTGAGTGAGCCATCTTGGACATCCAGGCCAGCTGATCTCTGACAGTAACCACACCACACCAAAAGCCCCAGACAAGGACTTTTAAATCCCAAATTTATGACTGCAAAACTGTAAGCAGAATAAAATGCTTTTAAAAAAATCAACTTAGTGATAATTTTCTACACAGCAATAGTAATTGAAACAGGCTTCTTATTGGGTCAAAGAATTGTGGGTGTCATTGTGATAATAGTAAGAAAGCAAGAAAAGTAGGAGGCGTTGGTCAGAGAACTGGATGCCTAAAATCAAAATTCAGGAGGTGGTGGGGCGCCTGGTGGCTCAGTCGGTTAAGCGTCTGACTTCAGCTCAGGTCATGATCTCGCGGTCTGTGGGTTCGGGCCCCACGCTGGGCTCTGTGCTGACAGCTCAGAGCCTGCAGCCTGCAGCCTGCTTTGGATTCTGTGTCTCCCTCTCTCTCTGCCCCTCCCCCACTCACATTCTGTCTCTCTCTCTCTCTCTCAAAAATAAATAAACATTAAAAAAAATTCAGGAGGTGGTGAAGTTATTGGTTATGACAGCATTCCCCATAAAGTGTGGCTCTTAAGCTTTTCATCCTTTTTATAGATTTCTGTTCATAGTTTCAGCCATTGGCATTTTTGCTTTTTTTGTGTGTGGGACTTCTATGGTATATGAACAGAATAAAAGCAGATTAGTTTGCACTTATTTTCTAATCTATGAGAAAATTGTCAGGAAACGTCCTCTGATTTTTTAGAATTGATCTGTGCTGAGGATTGCTGAAACTGTGTTGCTATTTCAATTTTCCCACATAAGTCCAGTCAATTTGGTGTTTTGTAGTAACTGTCCATACCATTAGCGGACCATAGAGCAAACCGAATTATTAAAGTGGTGGAGTTGTTTAAGGGAAGGAAAAGGAGTCTGGAAGACACTGACAATGGGTGGTTAGGAAGGCAAGAGGAAAACCAATAGTGCATGGGACCCACAGGCTGAGGGAAGAAAGAACTTCAAGGAGCGATTGATCAGCTCTCTCTCTGGATCTGTTATTTCATCCATACAAGGATGCTATGAGGATCACATGAGGTGACGTGTAGATTTGAAGAAATGTAGGAGATGTAAGGAGCATAAACCCCTTCAGGAGACTTTGCCTTTTCATATCAATGTATCTCTGAGATGGAAAGAGCAGAGTCCTGAGGGTTTGGGAGGAAACGGGTCCCAGGGTGAGGAGCAGGGAGAGAAGGAATATTGAATGATCATGATTGGGATCTGGGTCCATGCCTAGAGCTTTACATGTGTTATCTCACGTGATCCTCATAGCATCAGTGTATAGATGAAGAAACTGGGGTCTGTAGGATTGAGTAACTTTCCCATGTTCAGAGAATTGATGGCAAGATAAAGATTAGTACCACAATCTCTCAGACTCTAAGGCTGGTGACCTTCCATTTGTGCTCTGGGGGCAAATGGAAGACTTCACAGGTAAAATTAGGAGTGGGAGCCCCAACTTCATGACCTTTATACTCCTGGAATCCGCAGGTGTATCATCTGATAAGAGGGAGGGAAGTAAGTGGAGAGGCTTGAAGAGGATTGTAGGAGTGA
Organism: Prionailurus viverrinus; assembly: GCF_022837055.1. Taxonomy (NCBI): domain Eukaryota; kingdom Metazoa; phylum Chordata; class Mammalia; order Carnivora; family Felidae; genus Prionailurus; species Prionailurus viverrinus. The sequence continues at coordinate 139,398,937 of NC_062567.1, forward strand.
TAATTTGAGACGGAATTTAGACATATAAGGATTCAAAGTTGGTGCAATTCCAGGCAGAAGTAAATCCTGAGGCTCTTTATGGGAGAGGTTGCTAGAGTTGAAAGAGTTGAAGACTGTTGACTGATCAGAAGTCAAGGAACTGTCTTACCATGGTGTTGTTGGATGGACCATTTATGTGGATGTCTAGTTTCACGACAAGACAGGATTGAAAGGAAGTCTGGGAAGTTGGGGTAAAAACTCTGTGAATTCTAGGGAGTGATCTGGAGTTTTGTGGGGGAAAGTCATGGAGTTGTTAATATGTCCAGACTCCTTGAACCTCAGAAATGAGGAATGTTCTTAGTGCTCCTAAAATTGAAAAGACAGCATGGAGACAAGGACTTAATGTCCCATTTATGGACTGGTGAAGTCCATAAGCCCTCTCATTCATTCATTTGCTCACTCACACATTTCCTGAGCATGTGCTGTGTTCCAGGCACTGGAGGTTCAAAGAAGAACCTCTTTGGAGGTTCAAAGAGAGATAAGATAGTGTCTCTGCTCTCCTGTAGTTCTCATTCATTAGGGAGGATGACATAAACTATTAAGTACCATTCTTAGAAAAATACCATAATTGAGACGAAATGTAAATTGTGATTAGGCACAAAAGCAGGCACAGTCTGCCCTTGGCCATAGGTCTTTCCCAAAGAATGATGTTGCCCTTCCCAACTTGCAAGAGCTCCTTCTGCCTTGTGGTTTCCAGGCATTAATCATTCAAGAGCCACATCCTTCCCACAGAAATAATTTAGACAAAGAAATGTCAGCGCACATAATTTCCATCAAGGGGGGAAAAGGATACTTTCATGGCACTCTTGTTGAAACTCCAGCTTCCTTCTTTAGCCAAGTCTTCTCCACAATGTCTCCCTAAACTGCCCCTCCAACCTGTCTGTGTCAACTGTACTCATAACACTGATCTGCCCTCCCCCTGCCCCAATACCTGCTGACCCTGACCTAATCTAACTCTTTGAGCTCCATTTCAACCATCGCTCTCCCCACACAGCTCCGTAACAAGCCAGAACACGTCAGTATCCTGAACAATGCCAATCACATAGTTGGTGCTCAAGAAATAGTTTTTCTAGTTGAATGAACATAGCCTCAGGGTTATCACCCAATTCCCAGCAGTACCTCGGTCCAGTCTGCGTAGTCTGTACTGTGTCCTGAAAGTTCCGTGTTAGTCTCAATCAAGCATCCTGTGTGATTAACCTCGAATCCAGCCAGCTCAGCATCCCTGGTCAGATGTCTCTGTCCAGCACCGATCAGCAAGATTTGGGAGAGCAGCTCCTTCAGCTGTGATCAGCTCCCGTCAGGGAAATAGCTCCTCCAGCCCAGTCAGCACGTTTTAGGGAGAAATCTCCGGCGGCCCAATCAGCACCCTTTGTGGGACAGCTCCAACCAGCCCTGATCAGCACCCAGAGGCGGACAGCTCCCTCAGCCCCTTAGGACCCGCAGCCAGCCCAGCCTCGGTCTCCATCCCCTCAGACCCAGGCTTGGGACCCCAACTCTTCTGATTCCTCGGGACGTCAGCTCAGCTCCGGGGCGGCACCCGCCCCTCCACGAGCCCCCACAATCCAATCCCACGGTTAACCAGAGGTCTGTGGACCCAGACAGCTGCCTTCCTCCACTTTCCCACCGTAGGGTTCTCATTTAAGGGTCTCACTCTGTCTCTCCCCACCCGCAGACCCTCCTGTACATATACCTAACCCTCATCCCCGCCAATCCGCTTCTCACCTGCTCCCCCCACCCCGAGAAAAACCCCAAACCCGATCGCTCCCGAACCAGAGCCTCTCAGTCAAACCATCTTCTCTCCTCCAACCAGCTTCCCCGCCGTCCCCCTCCCTCCCTCCTCTGTCCCCTCCCTCCTCTCCCGGATCCTCCCTCCCCTCCTCCCCTCCCCCTGCGGCGCTGCCGCTCGCCTGCCGCGGTGTCCTGGCAGGGTGTCGAGGTGTGTCGGCGGGCGGGGTGTCGCAGGGCGTGTCACGAGGTGACTCGGGGAGGGCTGAGGACCGAGGGAGGGAGCGACGAAGGGCGTGCGGGGCCGTCGCTCCGCGCACCCCTCCCCCCGCCGCAGTCGGCAGGCCTTTCCCCGGAGAAGATGGCGGATCGGGCGGAGATGTTTTCTCTTTCCACCTTTCACTCGCTGTCGCCGCCAGGCTGCAGGTACGCACTCTGGCGCCCCGGGCCTCGGCAGGCCCTTATCTTCCTGCAGCCCCCGCCCCGACCCATCCCCAGCCTCCTCCGACCCGGGCCTGCCACCCCACCCCCATCGCCTTTGGGGACCCAAGCCCCAGTCCCCTGTCTGGTCCTAAGGCCTCTGACTCCTGTACATCATCCTCCTTCCCTTCAGGGTCTATTTTTGTCCTCCCCTCCTCCCCCTTCTCCAAGGCCTAATGCCCCTACCCCCATATCCCGCTAGGACCCTGTGCCGCACCCAGCTGGGGCAGCTGACCCCTCAAGGGTGGAGGACCTGGGTTGAGCCTTTGAGGGGCAGCCTGTCTGGGCAGGATGCTGAGCCGCCCTCTGTGCTTGGCAGTGTCCTTTTGGCCTTGCTGGGCCTCTCTTTGCTGAAGGCCTGTCTTGGCCTGTAAAGCTCCCGGAGGGAGAGAGTTGAAATCAAGCCTGGAGCCCTGGGGGAAGGGACTGAGGTGGGGAGAAGGTTGGACCTTTGGGTGTAGACCTGCCTTAGGCAGAATGGGAGACAAAGTGGCTAGACTCTGCTCTCAGAGCAGGCCCACCTGAACGCACCCCCCCCTTCTGCTGCTGCAGCTTCAGCTCCCCCTTCCCCCCCTTCCCCCACTCTGCTCAGACTGACTCCCCTGGGGCTGAAGCTGTGACCCAGAGGGGCCTGTAGCCTGGAGGAGAGAGGAGGAGGGGGTGGGGAGGATTGGGGGGACAGATGGCTCTTCTGGACTGGTCATGGCTCAGATTGTGGAGGATCCACTGAAGAGCAGAGCTTGGGGTTCAAGGTGATGGCAGGATGTGGATCTGAGAATTGGGGTTTCTGGAGACCATGGGGCCTAGCAGCTGGGGGTTCCTCCTTAGGACCAGCCTCCAGACAGGGAGGGAGTCCAGGGGTGGTGGCTCCCTCAGGAGCCCTGTCCTTGCTCTCTGACCCTGGTCCCCTCCCCAGGCCCCCCCAGGACATAAGCCTGGAAGAATTTGACGATGAGGACCTGTCTGAGATCACCGATGACTGTGGCCTGGGCCTCAGCTATGACTCGGACCACTGCGAGAAGGTGGGAAATGGGCTGGGGTCATGGAACCCTGTTAAGGGAGAACTTCACTTCGGATCTGTTTAATGCTCACTTGGAGTTTTAGGGTGGGTCTGCGCTCAGCCTTGAAATAGAAATCCTTTGACTCCCCCCTCCCTTTTGGCCTCCTGGTCCAGGGTCTTCCTTGATATCAAACCTCTCTTTTCTCAGACTCTATGCCCTCCACAGAGGGCTGTCCCTAGCATTCCTCCCCTGGCCCTGTCCCTGGGCTAGCCTGGGGGAGGGGAGGTGTGCCTATGGTTTGGGTGCCTTCTGTCTTCAGACTACTTTCTAGGAAGATCTAACCCCTTCCAGCTGCCATCTCCTTCCTAACCCTATCCCCATCTCTCAAGCTTCCATCTATCTGCCCTACGTCTCCACCCCAATCTTTTCTCCTCCCCATCTCCTCCTTCTTCTCTTCTCCCTCCCTTTCTCCACGTTTTTGTTTTTACTCACTCTAGAACATTTCTGAGGAACTGCCATGTGGCAAGTGCTGGGGGCTTCCAGGTGTGTGGAAGGAGAATGGGACCAGTGTGGCCCTTGCCCTTGGGAGCTTCTAACTCAGTAGGGGAGAAAGTCATAAGAGGCAATGGCTGGCTGCCTGAGTATCAAGGACTGGGCTCCTAGGTGCACTGAGGGGGAAGGGAACTCAACAGAGACTGAAGCCATTAGGGAGATTTTCTGGTGGAAATGGCACACAACCTTGCCCTTAGGGACGACTAGCTGGGGTTGGGCAGGTGAGGGAAGTAGGGAGTGGAGGAAAGTGATTAACTGTGTCAAAGGCCCTGAGGTGGGTGCAAGCTTGGTTTATCCTGGGCTGTCTTCATGCATTCCGCTTAGCATCCACAGGCTAAGTCTTGTTTTCGGTGTAGGGTACACAATATGGACATGGCCCTGCTCTGGTGAGGCTTGCAGCTTGCTGGGGGTGTAGAGTAATTGTGAGTTGTGTCAAAGTGCTATGAAGGCAGGAGTGCTGGTGTCAAATGTGACGAGGTTTGGGAGCAACATGAGGATGGCAGGTGGGTTGCAGCCGCTCTGAGAATTTCTGTCCCTTAAGCTTAAGAGTCTGGGCTCTTAGCAAGAACTGAAGGGATCCTTTTGTATCTTATGCAGGTTGAAAAACAAACAAATAAACAACCGATCAGTTGATGGGGAGCAGAGTGAACTGGAGTCTTCTCTCCCTTAACTTTCAGTTTTCTGCTTTCCCCTTTCCTGGCACCTGGAACCCCCAGTCACTATTGAGCTCTGGCCCAGCTCTGCCTGTCCCTCCTTCTTGCAGGACAGTCTCTCCCTGGGACGTTCGGAGCAGCCGCACCCCATCTGCTCCTTCCAGGATGACTTCCAGGAGTTTGAGATGATCGATGACAATGAAGAGGAGGAGGAGGAAGAAGAGGAGGAGGAGGAGGAAGAAGAGGAGGAAGGAGAAGGGGAGGGCAAGGAGGGAGGAGGCCCTGGCTTAGAGGCCCCTGCCCCAGAGGAGGCCCTGATCCCCTCCCCCTCCATGGAGGAGCCCCACAAGAATCGGCCCACCACGCTCCACCTGACTACACTGGGAGCCCAGGTGAGCATCCAGACCCACCTACAGCACCCTGGAACTAAACCTGGGTTTCCACCATCTGGAACTCTGCTCCCCATGACAGCCTGTCCTACCCCTGAGAGCTGGAGACCCTCCTCGGCACCACTGTCTTATTGCTGTTCCCCCCCCCCCCCCCCCCCCCCAGGACTCCCTGAACAACAATGGAGGCTTTGCCCCAGCGCCTCCAGCTTCCTGGCAGGAAACAGTCCTGTGCTCACCTCCCCAGGAGCCCCTCAGAGGTTAGCGGGGTGGCGGTGCTGGTGGTGGGGTCACAGGAGGTGAGGGAGGGAGGAAGGGAGGAAGGGAACCGGGTGGGCTTGCTGACATATACCCCTGCTCGGCAGAGTCACCCGCCCCCCTCCAGCCCACAGACGCGAGCCCCTGCAGGGCACAGTCGCCTGTGCGCCCAGGCTGCGATTGCGAAGGGAACCGGCCGGCTGGCCCCCCCGCGCCCTGTGGGGCCTCGCCCTCGTCAGATCCTGGCATCGAGGCCGACCTGGGCAGCCGCTCCAGCGGGGGCCGCGGAGGCCGGCGCAGCAGCCAGGAGCTGTCGTCGCCAGGCTCCGACTCGGAGGACGCTGGGGCCGCACGCCTGGGGCGCATGATTTCCTCCATCTCCGAGACGGAGCTGGAGCTGAGCAGCGACGGCGGCAGTAGCAGCAGCGGCCGCTCCTCGCACCTCACCAACTCCATCGAGGAGGCCTCGTCGCCTGCCTCCGAGCCCGAGCCCGAGCCCGAGGCCCCGTGCGAGCCCCCGCGCCGCCCCGCCTTCCTGCCGGTGGGCCACGACGACACCAACAGCGAGTACGAGTCAGGGTCCGAGTCCGAGCCAGACCTCAGCGAGGACGCCGACTCGCCCTGGCTGCTCAGCAACCTCGTGAGCCGCATGATCTCCGAGGGCTCCTCGCCCATCCGCTGCCCTGGCCAGTGTCTGTCCCCCGCGTCGCGTCCCTCGGGGGAGCCCGTGTCGCCGGCTGGCGGGGCCACACAGGCCCCTGAGGCGGCTGCGGGGCCGGGCGGCGTGGAGCTGGTGGACATAGAGACGCTGTGCGGGCCGCCGCCGCCCGTGCCCTCGGCACCCCGGCCTGGCCCTGCGCAGCCCGGGCCCTGCCTCTTCCTCAGCAACCCCACACGCGACACGATCACGCCGCTGTGGGCCGCTCCGGGCCGCGGCGCCCGTCCCGGCCGCGCCTGCTCCGCCGCCTGCTCCGAGGAGGAGGACGACGAGGAGGAAGAGGAAGAGGATGACACTGAAGACAAGGCGGGGCCCCCTGGGGGCCGGAGCGCGGGCCCCGCCGCGCCGCTGGACGCCTCGCTGGTGTACGATGCGGTCAAGTACACGCTGGTGGTGGACGAGCACACGCAGCTAGAGCTGGTGAGCCTTCGGCGCTGCGCTGGCCTCGGGGAGGACAGCGAGGAGGACAGCGGCGGGGAGGCCAGCGAGGAGGACAGCGGCGGGGAGGCCAGCGAGGAAGAGACAGCAGCTGCACTTCTGAGTGGCGGTCAGGGCCCGGAGGACGCCTCCCCAGACAGCCCTGACCTCACCTTCTCCAAGAAGTTCCTCAATGTCTTTGTCAACAGCACATCTCGTTCTTCCAGTGAGTGGGAAGTGGGGGGAGGGGGACGGTCCCGGGGAGCAGGCAGGTCCCCAGAGTGCGCCCAGGGCAGCCTGAGGTCCCTCACAGGGCGGGGACGCCTGCGGGGATTGATGCTCCTCCTCGCCCCGATGGGCCGGTTCCCTTTCCCTCCCTGACTCGGGACGACCTACAGCAGACTGTTGGGGGGAGGAAGTTGGCCAGGCCTTCAAGTACTTTCCTTTCCCACCTCTGAGTCTGTCTTTCCCTGTCTCTGTCACTCAGGCACCGAGTCCTTTGGCCTTTTTTCCTGCTTGGTCAACGGGGAGGAGCGAGAGCAAACCCATCGGGCCGTCTTCAGGTACTGCCTCCTCAGGTGCCGGCAGTGATCCCCAACCTTGGTCTGCAGACACCGTTGGGCCCGGGGGGACGCATCCCAGCCAGTGCTGCCCCTCCTCCAGTGATCTCCCACCTCCGACCTCATCTCAGGTTCATCCCCCGCCATCCGGATGAACTGGAGCTGGATGTGGATGACCCGGTGCTGGTGGAGGCCGAGGAGGACGACTTCTGGTTCCGTGGCTTCAACATGCGCACAGGGGAGCGTGGGGTCTTCCCTGCCTTCTACGCCCACGCGGTGCCCGGCCCTGCCAAGGACCTGCTGGGTGAGGTCCCATCCCCGAGGTGTAGTTTGCTACCCAGCCGCCCTCCTCCCCTCCCCCCCAACCACTGGTCTGAGCTAGACCCCTTATGATACTCCCCTCCCCTCCCCACCCCTCCAGGGAGCAAGCGGAGTCCCTGCTGGGTAGAGCGCTTCGATGTGCAGTTCCTGGGCTCTGTAGAGGTGCCCTGTCACCAGGGCAATGGCATCCTGTGTGCGGCCATGCAGAAGGTCAGTCTGGAGGCAGGGGTCCACCTCAGTCCTGTAGGCTTGCACGGCCTCTGGAGGCCCCAGGCCTCTGACCACAGAGGGTTCAGGTGGGGCCTTGGGAGCCTCAGGGGGCAGGGATCCCAGCTCTGATTCAGAGGCCTGGTCAGAGGGCAGAGCTTGGCAGCTGCCTCCCAGCACCTTGGGGTCTCTTGGCGGGTTCAGTGGGACCTCTACTTTCCTGCAGTCCGTCTTCTTTTTGTCTGCAAATCAAGACCAACTCTCACTCCGTCATTTGCTCCCTCATTTGTTCTTAGTCAACATTTAATGAGCACCTGCCCTCTACTGGTCCTGTGACTGAGTAGAAAAGCAGCCGAAGAGCAGGACGGCCCTGTGCCTGAGAACTTCCATCCAGCTCGTGGGGTGGGCAGTGAGGAGGCCGGGGGTGGTGGGAGCTGTGGTCCTGTCCGGAGGAACAGAAGGAAATGGCAGGCTTTGTGCAGAGAGGTGACCAGGTGGTCCTGAGCCTAATGAATGGCCAAGGCCCCTGGCTCACACGTTCGAGAGTCAGTGCCAAGAGCGTTCATCCATAATGCAAATGTTGCACCAAGGGGAGACGAAGACACCCTTGTAGGCCCTTGAGACCCTCTCTCCCTAACTTCTTCCCCAGATTGCTACTGCCCGGAAGCTGACGGTCCACCTGCGTCCTCCTGCCTCCTGTGACCTTGAGATTTCCCTTCGGGGGGTCAAGCTGAGTCTAAGCGGAGGACCTGAGGTGGGGGTGTAGGGGTCTGAGGCACAGGGGAGGCTGGGGACGGGCTAAGGCAAGAGGGTCCGACGGAGGGAGGGTGGCAGGGGTGCCAGGAGTGGCTCCAGGCCCTCCGTCTAACTTGGCAGACACCTGCCGCCTCTGCTCTAGTTCCAGCATTGCAGCCACTTCTTCCAGATGAAGAACATCTCCTTCTGTGGCTGCCATCCCCGCAACAGCTGGTGAGAGCCTTCTCTTCCTCAGAGTCCCCATAAAACCCAAGGGCCGCCCCTCTATGAGTCCCGTCCTCCACCGCCCTGACTGCCCCGCCTGCAGCCACGTGGCTCTGTGAGTTGAGCCCTTACATGGCGCCCACTCTGCACTGGGCTCAGGAGACATGGATAAAACAAGCTCCCATCTGGTCTGGGTGGGGAAACAGACACATAGACAAGTAAGCACTAGAAGCATCTATCGGGGCCTGGCAGATGTCGCTATGGGGCTCCAGTGAGCAGACCTGTAGAGAGGTGGATGAGTTCTCTTGGGACTCAGGTGGGGACTGGAAAGCATTCTGTGAGCCTTGGAAGACAAGTAAGTAATGGGGCAGGTCTTGGTAGGGAGCCAGTTGAGCCAAGGCTGTGGGTGGGGGGCACTAGGTGTCTTGGGGAACAGCTGGAATGAGGCTGGAGGGACACTAGGAGTCCCGTGCCCTTTGACTCTGTCAAAGAGCTTGTATTTCATCCCATTTGCAGTGGTGTCACTGAATGTGACTCAGTTGGGTTGACCAGCTGGCTTGTCAGGATGCAGAGCTGGATAGAATGTCAGGGCTCAGACCAAACAGCAGGGCGCTCGGGCACCACAGGACTGGTCTGCATGGAGGCCACATCTGCACGGGTGGCGGGCTGAGGGTGGCACTACCGGGAGGGAGACTGCATGCGCCACAAGCTCAGGTCTAGACACCTAAACACGACCCAAGTGCAAGCCCGTGAGAGAAGGATGGTCAGACCAGTGGTTTAGGATTCAAGCAGTGGAGGTGGTGGGTGGAGGGGAGGGGACACAGGAGCTGCTCTCCTGGCCCAGACCTTCCTAATACGTATTACTCCAGAACTCGGCGCAGTCCTTCATGGTAAGGAGGCGCTGAGGAAATAGCGTCAGGCGAAGGGGTATCTCATTTCCTTGTGAAGGAGGCAGCGGGTCCGGAATGTGCCGGATGAAACTGGAGTACGTGGCTTGTTAGGTCACAGATTGCCACAAGCACTCCTGCGCTGCCACAGACTGGCCGTGCGTCCTTGGGCAGGTTTCTGACTGCCTCGGCGCCTCATTTCCATCATCTAGAGACAGTAGAACAGGACACTGACCTCACGGAGCTGTCGTGAAGTTTATGTGAGGTGAGAACAGGAAGGGCTGAGGGTGGTGCCCAGGACTCGGTAGCCCCATCGAAGCGTCGGGTGACGATAAATGCGACTGAACGCGGCGTTTGAGATGCGGCTCTTCACCGACAGCACGAGCATGTTGTTTTGGCCGTGACACTGTCATGTGGATTCCCACGTGGCAGAACCACAGGAGCCCAATCCAGTGTGATGTGGGTTGGATGGGCCACAGTGGGGGAGACTCCAGACTCAGGCCGCGGGGCTCTGACAGGCTCTCCCTCTGGACAGTAACTTTCGTTAATGTCTTCGTGAAGAGAACAGGGCAGATTCAGGGAAGAGTTGGGGCGGTGACTGAAAGGTTGTGACAGAACCAGAGTGGGAGGTGTCTCTCCACGAAGAGGGTTTTGCAGGTTGAGGGCCAACGCCATGCCCCGAATCAGAGCTCAGAGAAGAGCTGCAAGAGTTTGCAGGACCAGAGATGGGACTGTGCAGGCTCACGTGACTCACATCTAGAGGGCAGGAAGGAGGCCCTGCTGTGTGCTCTGGGTGGGGAGCCACGGAGGCGGGGGCACCCCTGTCGTGGAGAAAGTAGCACAGGCCACTCACTCCTCTTAGGTGCCGAGCGCTGTGCTTGCCCTAGAACCCAAAAAGTCACCTTGAAATCTTGAAGTCCTGTGACCCACACACTGTCCCCTCCCCTTACTCTCCTCCGGAGCCCTCTGTCCCCGACTCGTCTCCAGATCTTAAGGGGGGCCTGAGGTGTGTGTGCTCTCACGTTCTTCTGCACCAACTCCCCTTCAGCTATTTCGGCTTCATCACCAAACACCCTCTGCTGAGCCGTTTTGCCTGCCACGTCTTTGTGTCCCAGGAGTCCATGAGGCCCGTGGCCCAGAGTGTGGGGTGAGCTGGGGTGGGGAGGGTTGGCTGGGGGGCGTGTGGGACGCAGAACTGGTGCGTGAGTGCCCGGCGGGGGGTGGGGAGAGTAGGGCTGGGAAGACAGGCAGGGAGGTGAGGTTTGTGGGGAAGGCCTGGCACGGGGTGGGGGGTTTGTACAGGAGTGAGGGGAAGGCCAGATGAGGAGCCATAGAGCTGGAGAGTTGGAAGAAGTTGGTGGAAAGCAAGTTTGCAGACGTGGGGCAGGGGCCTAGGGGGAGGGTGTTGGGGGTGGAAGAGGCATGTTGCCCCACGGGCCTGGAGAGCTGAGGAATGGGGGCCAGGGGTGACATGGGCAGGCCCAGGTGGGTGAGGAGGGAGAACTTGGGGCGTGGGGGTGCGGGTGACTCAGGTGGCCCCGAGTGGCTGGTAGATGACGCTCTCTCCCCCAGCCGCGCCTTCCTGGAGTACTACCAGGAGCACCTGGAGTACGCCTGCCCCACAGAGGACATCTACCTGGAGTAGCCGCCACCGGTCTCCTGCTGCAGGTGCAGCTGGGGCTGGGCGTGTCTCAAGAAGCCACTGCGGCTTTGGCAAGAACTGGATTGGGGGCACGTGGGAACTGACGTCCAGGGGGTTTCCTCCGTGCTCCCCAGGGGCTTCGGGAGGGAGGAGTCCGCACCTCTCCACTTTCCCTCCGATCCGTTCTTTCTCTCTGTGTCGCCCTCATCTGCCCCTTGACCTCCTCCTATCTCCTTGTTTCTGTCTCTGCCCCTCTCTGTGCCTGCAAACTCTCACCCTCTGCTCTTTACTTGGGGTCAGAACTGGGAGGGTTGTAGAGGAAGGAGAGGCTCTAGGCGGCCAGTGGCACCAAGCTCCCAGGTGATCCCCTCCTGCCCCTCCCCTGTGATTTATAAAGGAATTTTAATTTTTATAGTGAATCTCAAGGGATTATCCCATCCTTGACCACAGGGACAAAGAGAGGGACCCCCATACTGCCCTCCGTGGAGCTCAGGGGGAAGCAGGGAGGGGTTCCCCAGAAGGGGCTTGGGGGAGATTAGGAGTAGCTCTGGATGCTTACCCCAAGCCCCCAGACGCTAGGAGGAGGGCGCCCGCCCTGGCCCTGGTCGCACCAGCGTCCGCTTCGCCGCTGCACACACTCCCCGCAGTCTAGCGCCTCAATAAACTCTCTGCTTGGTGTGACACTGGCTGTTTCTGGGGGACGGTGGCACAGATAAGGGACTGGGAGCTGCCCCTGGCAGTGGGGCCCGAGACTCCAGGTTGATGGAGCCGTGAGAAGTACTCTCCAAAATCATGCCGTGGACCTTCCTAGGGATTCTCCCCAAATGTGCTTGATTGGCCAGGGAGGAAGCTGGGCCCAGAGAAAGAGAGGGGGCACTGGTCATACCTGTGTGTTCTTCTGTCCACACCAGAGCTCCAGGATGGGGGTGGTCACATGGGGGAGCTGGTATAGCTCAGATCAGTGTGTGTGCGTGTGTGTGCGTGTGCGCGCGTGCGCCCATGGGTGTATATGCACGCTTGTGAGTGTGTGAGAGGGAGAGCAGGGGGTCAGTCTGTCTCAATCTTAAAATTGGTGTTGAAAAAATTTTTCACAGAAACCCAGAAGAAGAAATGTGGCTATTTGTCACTAGGCCTCTAGCTGGTTGTAGATACTATCTGCCGGAGAATGGGTTTCCTGTCCCCGGTCCCCAGGTGAGCCCCAGATCTGGGGTGCTGAGGTCAGCGTGACAGGCGGGGCCTTCATGAGGGTGGGTCTGGGTCCTTCCCCCAGAGCCAGACCAGTGCAACCAACACTAGGAAGATTACAGGACAAGTGATGAAATGAGAGTGAGTGATGGGAGGGTTAGACAGATTCACTGCATATAAATTTAAAACTAGTGTCTATGAAAACCACATGCTGTGGGGATGCCCGGATGGCTCAGCTGGTTGAGCATCTGACTCGATTTTGGCTCAGGTCATGATCTCACGGTCATGAGTTTGAGCCCTGCATGGGGCTCTGTGCTGACGGTGCAGAGCCTGCTTGTGATTCTCTCTCTCCCCACTCGCGTGCTGTAAATAAATAAATAAGTAAATAAATAAACAGACTTAAAAAAATCACACGCCTCTACTCAAAATAAGAGTTAATAAATGGTCCGGACCTTTGGTATGTAGACAGCCCCACCAACAGAGCAGGGACTAGCTGCGCAGTGGACACGCAGCTTACAAACCAGGACACGGGAACGTTTCAGCTCTACTGTCGAGAGTCCAAGTAGAATGTCTGTGAGGAGACTTTCCCACTGAGTTGTGATGAGGCAGAGAGCCCTAGCTGTGTATGTTTGAAACTTGCACCCTAATGTACCTGGGCACGGAAGCATGACCCACAGATCCTCTGGCTGCATCACCAAAAGGACCCCCCCCAACCCACCTGCACTCTGCTCTTCCTTCACTCAGGTGGGAATTCTCCATGCCCTGCCCTCCTGTCCTCACTGCCGTTCTGTCTTCACTGTCCTCACTGTCCTCCTGCCCTCGCTGCCCTCCTGTCTTCCTGTCCTCCTGCCCTCCTGTCCTCACTGCCCTCCTGCCCTCACTGCCCTCCTGTCCTCACTGCCCACCCGTGCTCACTGTCCTCATTCGTCTCAGGAAAGGCACCACATGCCCACCCACACCTCCACCTCAGTTCCTCCAAATCATCTCCCCATTTTTCTGTAGCATTAACCTTTCCCTCCAGCTTGGCCACGTTTGGGTGTCCTTTATCTGGAACGGCTCCCTCTTAGCAGGACCCTTCCCATACCTGCCCATCTTTCTTCCATCTCTTTGACCTCCTTTCCTGCACCTGCCCGTCTTTCTTCCCCTTTCCAGCTGCTCCTTGAATCTCAGGGTTTCCTCTAGTTCAGCTGTGCTGTAGACCCCATCCCTGGCTGCATCCTGGGTTCTCTCTCACTGGCTTCTTCCCTTGGACTCAATGCCTTCCCTGTACAGAGCTCCAACGTTCTGCCTCTGAGCAGACCACTTGGCTCAGTCGTGTGCTACACATTAACTCACCAATCCCGGCTGACACTGGAAGCCACTCCTTCACCTGGTCAGTGGGCTGGGGCTTTGCAGAGTACTGTCAATGCAATGACCCTAATGAGAGCACCGAGGTGCAGAGGGCCCAGACAGCTCAGGAGGGGCTGTGGACACTTAGAACTCACATGAGCATCTCCCCGCCTGCTCTCGGTTAACTGTGTTCTGGGTTTTACACTTTTTCTCGGGCACCTGAACTAGAGTTGCCCTAGAGACCCCATTGCAGCCGCCTTCACCTCCACCCCGTCACCCCTGAGTCTGCCCCTTCATCCCCCCACCTCTGCCTGGATCAAACCACCTTGATGTCCGCCTATATACCTCCGTGCATCAAAAGCCTCCTCCAGGCTTCCTGCCCCAACCCGCATCTGTGAACCCACTGGCACTTGTAACCCCATGCTTTTAAACAGAAACCTCAGCAGACACTATCCCTCCTAAGCTGCAGTGGCTCCCTATCAAAACTGCCCTGTTCCTGCCCCTCTTGAGGCCCCAGTCCCTCCACCCCATTTCTGCCCTTGGAACCTCTGAGCTTCCTGTGGTCATCTGTTGTCCTCTGTATGTTGCCGGCTGACCTGTCCTCCTGGGTGCTGGGGGACCCTGAGCCTTGGAGTTGGATTAGGGGTCTCTCCTGCTTGCTCCCCTGGCAGAGGCTGTGGAATGTGAGTCCAAGACAGCAGGGGCGTGGCTGATGCCCCCTGTCCTCTGGGGGCCCAGTGCACACATGCTGAAGTCCTTGGAGCCCTGTGTGCTAAGACTCTAATGCCATGGCTCTGACTTCTGGAAACCAGGCTAAGGATAGCATTCTAAACGAAAAGCTTTGTATTCATTCTTGTTTAAATGTTGAAAGCATAAACATCTAAATTTTGACCAGCTAAATTAAGGTATACTTACCTAACTGAAATATCGGACAGGTATGAAAAAAGTAATAACCCAGAAAACATTTGTTATGCTATGGTAGGAAAAAAGCGCGCAGAACCTGTGTTAGAAAAAAGAGTGAACGTGGGGCGCCTGGGTGGCGCAGTCGGTTAAGTGTCCGACTTCAGCCAGGTCACGATCTCTCGGTCCGGGAGTTCGAGCCCCGCGTCAGGCTCTGGGCTGATGGCTCAGAGCCTGGAGCCTGTTTCCGATTCTGTGTCTCCCTCTCTCTCTCTGCCCCTCCCCCATTCATGCTCTGTCTCTCTCTGTCCCAAAAATAAATAAACGTTGAAAAAAAAAATTTAAAAAAAAAAAAAAAGAAAAAAGAGTGAACGTGAAGAAGGGCGGTCTCACGGCTTGTCTTCCTTTCTTCCTGTATGAACTTGTCTTAATTGTTTCAAGTATTATATGTGCTTATTAGAGACTCCCAAGTGCAATAGAAGCATCTACAGAAAAACTAAAAATACAAAAGTAAAGGTATATTAATTAAACGCAAACAAGAAAGGTTATTGGACCACAATAAAAGTACGCATCTCTGGATGTTGATGAGGCTTCCATGAACTTGCCCCGCAGACAAGGCCAAGAACAGCACTTCATCACATAGTGCTCATTATCATTTTTATAAACACTATTCAAAATAGAATTTGTCTATTTTTTAAAGTGTTATTTTTCCATTATAAAGAGCACACGGTCATTATGGGAATTTTGGACACTGCAGAAAATAGAAGGAAGATAAAAAAATTCTCATATCAACTCAAAGACAACTATTGCTAATATTCTGGTGTACTTTTTCTAGTCTCCTTTCTCTCTCTCTATATATATATAGATTTATATATATAATTACTGAAGTACAACAAACATACATCCACCCTGGATTTTACATTCTGCATATAGAGAGCACAGTTATTTTGGGATGTCAATGAAAATATTTCAACAATAGATCATATAATAGGTGTGATGCAAAGCATTCAGCTCTAAGAGAAAACACCAGGGAGACCGATCTGATCAATCAGGGTACGAGGTGTGGAGGCTGGCTTGGCTACTAGAAGAAGGCTACTTGGAACATAGCAGGCTCCTTCCCTTGGTCCTGGTCTTGGGTGCTTGGTCTTTGTCCTCATGACTGCCTGAAGGCTGCTGTGCCTCCTGGCGCTGTGCTCCATTTCACGCCAGAAGAAGAGTACGGACAAAGGGGCAGGCAGCTGGTCTTGCAAGAGCCCCACTGAATGCCCTGGTGAGGAGTGGGAAGGGGAGAGGCACTGGGGGGAGGAGAAGCTGGTGGAGACCCAAACTCCAGGCCTCCCCGAACCATCACCTGAAGGCTGGGGAACAGGAACATTTACCTGCTGGCTCCTGGCCCCCACCAGTTGAGAGCTGCCCCAGGAGTGTGCAGCCCACAGGCAGGCTGAGAGCAGAGTGAAGAAGCAAGTCCTTTTAGGATGGCCCAGCCAGCCACAGCTGAGGTCAGAAGGCCTGCCCCCAACTTCTGAGCCTCTCAAGCTGAGCAGTGTTTCTGACTTCCTCAAAAGAGGCACAGAGGGCAAACCCCATGACCAGGGAGCCTGGCGGAAGACCCCCCCTCCAAGTGCCGGGTGGGGATCCAAGACCACCCCCGAGGATGAGGGTGATGGGACGTGGATGGCACTCTCTCTGCAGAGGTGATGTTAAGGAACACCGCCTTGGTGCTGAGCAGAGCCAGGGCACCGGGCTCCTCATCCCCAAAACCGCCGCCGTGAGCTGGCCTTGCCTGGCTTGCAGGTGTGGACACAGGTGTGGCGGGACCTGCACGAGTGTGAGGTGTGTGGGGGTGGGAATTGGCACATAGCATGGAATCTCTCCCCGAACAAGCCCCCCACCCTGCATGGATCATGTCCTGTGGAATTGGCACATAACCCAGAAGACAGGACCCGGCACATGTCTAGCTTCCACTCCCGAGGTCACACCCACCAAATCCAAGGTCAGCTGCACTGCTACTGCTCCCTCACACCTGTGAATGAAGTCCTTTTATGCGCAGGACTTTGCAGCGAGGAGGATAAAACGGTCTACCCAAAGCTGTCTCAGCCTTCATTTGAGTTGGTGGCAAAAAGGAGAACTTTGATTTTATTTTTTATTTCTTCATGAGATTTGGAGCAGACAGGAGCAGCTGGCTCCTGGCCCCTGCCCTGTGCAAGGCCCCACCCCTGCAGAACCCCACTCACCACCCGGTGGGCCCAGAACTAGACATCCTTCAACCAGACAGAACATGCCTTCATCTAGACAGAACATGCTGACCCTGGAGGGCACGACCTGCGCTCCTTTGGGGCATCCTGCATGAGGCTTACACGCAGAGGAGGCTGACCACCCTGCATTTGTGGGCAGCAGAGGGGCATGGAGGAAGCTCCTGGGAAGGGGGCCAGCCTGAGCGGGCTCAGTACCACCAGCCACCAGGACGTGCCCCGTTCTTCCCCAGGGACCTCCAGGTAGGGACTGGACTATGCAGCCCACATGGGGGGGGGGGGCATCTCAGGGGAGGTGACCTGTCCAGTCAGGGTGGCAAAGGAGACGGAGGAGGTCATGCTGTTCAGACACAGCTCGTCTCCCAGGCAGGCCCCCCACCCAGGGGTGGCAGGGTGGGCACAAGTGGGCCCCCAGGGCTGTGCCTCATGTCTCCAGGAAGCAGTGTCCCATCTGCTACCTCAAACACAGCACATTATACTGAATCTCTGGCAGGGACCTGGATGGCAGGGACCAGTCCTCTCTCCGCCAGCCCACATTTGCTGGGATTATGGGGGTGGGGGTTAGTATTTAATTTCTTTCTGTATCAGTTAGCATTTTGTGGTCACAACCAAACTATAAAAACTAACTCTTGATAACTTAACCAAAAGGAAATTTATTGGGGGGGGGTGCTGGAGACTCCCAGGGGAGAAAGGAAGGCAAGACAAGGGGTGCCCCAGAGGGTCAGGGGCTACTTCGGGAATGGATGGGCAGCAGCTCTGCTGTGGGCAGATGGACCGACCCCTTTCTCGTGTTCTGTGGGTTCCCCGCACCTGGAGACCCATGTCTGAGTGGGGCAGGGTCATTGGACTGACTGTCCTTCCCTTGGGGTTAGAGGGGGCTGCAGTCCCAGTAGGGCATTGGGTATTCGCTGGGGAGGGGAGGGCAGACTCTGGGCATCACGTTACAGGGTTTGCAAAGTGACGAGAAAGTGTTTCCATTCTTGCTGTGGAATCCTGGGCCAGGCCACCCCCCACCTGTTCCCTCCAGGGCCCTGGTTGCCTGTCAGCTCAGATGGCACCCTAGACCCCTCTTTCTACCTTGGGTCCCTTTCTTCTGAGACCACCTGAGGAGAGAGACTCCGTCCTCCCTCCTTGCTGTGGGGTGTGTTGTGCTGGGGCAGGGAGAGGTCAGACCTCACCCCTGTGGCTGTGACCACTCAGAGGAGGAACCAAGGAGGCTGAGGGAAGGCATAAATAAATGCACCCCTCCCTCTGTTATTGCTAACCAGCCCTGGGGTCAAGGACAGGACCCACTGGACAGGACCCACTGGACAGGCACTGTCAGGGTGCAGCAAAGTGAGTTTACACTTAGTGTTACGGTTAGAACATGATTTGTGTGAGCAGAGAGAGCCTGATAGTGTTTCTTACCTTGGACTGTGGCTGCAGGCATTGCCTGGGGAGCTCTAACAAGTGCACGGTCCTTTTGTGATTAAAAACATTCAGGGAAGAGGCGAATTTAAATATCAGTCCACGAACTGTCACTTTTGCTCCCCCTTCCGGTCACTTGGGGGACAGGAGAGTAAGGAGTGGGTGATGGAGGGGAGGGGTGGTCTCCCTGAAGGCGCTCCTCTGCTCCAGACACCTCCTCTTCCTTCCTAACGCACCTGACGGGAAACTGCAGCACCAATGTGTTTGTTCTGTTGGTTCCAAACACACATAGCTCCTTCCAGAAGAGACTGGGTTGCCTGAGGAAGTCACTCTGTGGGAATGGAAAGCCGCCAGTCTGGTGAACGGATGAATCTTCAGCTCACAGGAAAAGGAGCTGTTTTTTTAATTAACAATAGCAGAGAAGAATGGGAAATGCAGGGATGGTGCAGACAGCATTTGGGGCCACGACAGGTGTGTGCACGAATATGTGTGCAGGCCTGTGTGTGCTCACATGTATGTGCTAGTATGTGTGCGTCTCTGTGCATGTGTGCATGTTTGCAAGTGTGTGTGTACAAACACGGGCATGTGTGTGCACAAAGACTGTATGAGGAGGGTGCCTCCCACTAAAGCAGCGGAAACGATGCCAAACAAGCATTTCTGCAAAAGCATCAGAGCAAAATCAAAAGTAGTGACCAAGTGAGTGAATCTGCTTCTCTCTCGAGCCTTGGGTGCGGAGGGTGGGTTTCAGCACCCTCCTCAGATCTCCGCCAACAGAGAAGCATCCCTGATGTATTCAATGATCTCTGCATCCTCTCATGATTATGCTCTTATAGGACCAAGTACTCTCCCGTTGTGCTATTTACCAGCTAAATTCTCATTTCTCTCAAAGTATAAAAAACATGTGACAACGGAAGTGTGCACCATGTTTCCACCCTCAAGTTAGAGAGCACCTGTAGCTCCTGAAATTTCCCTAGTGTCCTTTCCCAGGCAGTAGCCCACATACCCACCCTCCCCACAGGAGGAGGGATCCTCTCATGCTGGAAATCCAGCCTGAGATCTCAGGGTTGATGCTCACGTCCCTTGGGAAGAGGGGTGGGTCCCCTCTGGCAATCTGCACCCCAGCACTATGCACAGCACTGGGTGGCGGATAAACTACAAAGCGTGCTCCTCACCCAGGTGGGCGGCAGGCCTGGTGTCGTGCCTGGGCATTAGCATTTCTGTGGTTCTTGTTGAGTGTTTGGTCTTCGGATGCCATGCACAGACGGTGCCTGCTTCAGTTCTCAGTCCTCACTCTGAAACCAAGGCACCTGGAGGTGACCGTGTGTCCCGCTGGAGGAGAAGCTGCAGGCTGCAGGGGTGCGGCACGCCTCGCCCATCTGGGGCCAGTGCCTCCACTCCGACCACACGTGTACCTGGGCCCTCCTTATGCCGGCGTCAGCGGCTGCAAGGGCCCCCAAGGAAACCATTGCCCTGAGGGGGCAGCCCTAAGACACCGTGGGATCTGGGGCATGGTCAGTGCGGCACCAGACCAGACATGATGGGAGGGCCACATGGAGAACACAGAGTGGGCCTCAGCACTCTGCAGCTGACACCATAGGCTCACTCTCCAGGTCACGTGCACTCATACACGTGGCTGCCATACATCCCACTCACTCGTCTCATTCCAGCAGGACCTCTTTTGGCTGAAAGTAACATGACCCACAAGCACTGGCTTTAACAGGTAGGGTTTATTATACTGTGAGCTCTAGGAGGTAGGTGGCTGGGGACACTGGTTTAGCAGCTGCACGATGTCTGGTCAGGGGCAGCGATAGCACTGCTCCACCCTCACTGCCCCAGAGTAGGAATGCTGGAGGGGACCCAAGGATCCTGACAGACTGGCCCCGACCTTTCACTGACCAGGACTCTTAGTTACATGCCATTCCTGGACCACTCACTGCATTGGATTGTGACTGGCTCAGACTGGGTCAGGGAGAGCCCGTACGTACCTCCTACTCAATGGGCCTCTGACCACCACTGGAACGGTGGGGGTCTGTTAGGGAAGGGGACGGCTGCCTTCTGGACCTTGGCCACCCAGACAACGCTCTTCTCTTTGAGCCAACACCGAGGGAGCATAGGCTACAGTGCGGCTCTGGAGGCACACGGGACCTGACGTCGGCAACACACAGGGTGATTCTGCACGGGCCCCACACTGCTGCGTGAGTCCTCTCTCCTGGCCTCACAGGGGGACAGCCAGGCCAGCACGTCAGGCCTGAGGGATGAGGGGTACTGGGTGGGGAGAAGGGCAGACCTCAGAGGGTACGGGACCACTCTAAGGGAGTGAGTTTGAATTTAATTCTGAGCACGATGGGAAGTCTGCAGAGTTTTGAGCAGGAACCAAACCTGACGTCTGTCTTTTCTGGGTGGAGAACGCTTGTCTGAAGTCAAAGGAGGAGGAGGGAGACAGGAAGTGTGTGTGGGAAAGCGGAAAATGCAGAGCTCTGGAAGGGGCAGAGGCAGGGCCCGGGGTCCATCTCAAGAGCTATCTCCCCTGATCTGCACCTGGAATGTGCACCTCATCACCTGCCTTCAGACAGGCTTCTCCTAAGAGCCCACAGTCCGGTTATTGAGCCTCCAGGTATGCTTCCTCCAAGGGACACCTGGTGCTCACGGGGGCTTGGCAACTTCAGGGTCTTCTGCCCACCACACCTCACACCCACCCCACCCTGTTCCTGGCACACAAAAGCACTCAGCACAGCTCTGCATGAAGGGATATGCTCACACTCAGGACCCAAGCTTGCATGCACTAACACATACAATCACAAAGGTTGTGGGGCAGCTCCCGGAGCCAGGATGTTTGGGTTCAGATCCCAGCCCAACCTCTTCCTGGCTGGGTGACCTCAGACAAGTCGCTGGATCGCTCCATGCCTCAGTTTCCTCATTTGTAACACGGGCAGAACAGCACCTAACTCGGGGTTATCACGAGGATTAGAGGAATTATCACACCTGTAAGTACCAGCTGGTGTTATTAGCATTATCAGGTACAAACTGCCTCCACACACCCGCACCACAGCAGTCAACCATCACGTGCCCGGGTCAGGCGAGGGGCCCCGGCTGGCCTGCACCAGTGCTGTCAGGGCTGGGGCTCTGGGCAGTGGCAGCAGGATGGCCGGGGGGTGCAGCTG
The DNA here is from genome assembly GCF_022837055.1 of Prionailurus viverrinus. NCBI lineage: Eukaryota > Metazoa > Chordata > Mammalia > Carnivora > Felidae > Prionailurus > Prionailurus viverrinus. The sequence goes on from NC_062567.1 coordinate 139,419,977, forward strand.
GGCTGACAGCAGATCTGCAGGGCAGGGTCCTCGCCCCGGGCCATCTGGCTGGGGCTGAAGGTCAAGGCAGCATCAAACTGGGCCTTAAGCAGCTGAAGCTGCTTTAGTGCCTCCAGCGCCTCGGGCGTGACCTCAGCCACGCCTCCCAGAAGGTTGTAGTTCTCACCAGGGTCCTCAGACAGGTCGAAGAGCAGCGGGGGCTCGTGGGCAGTCAGAGGACTAGAGGCGTGGCAGGCAGGGTCCGCAGTGGTGTCGCTGTGGGCAGAGCCTGGGGAGGGGGGCATGTCTGTGCAAAGGGCAAGGGCGAGAGGAGGGACCAGGCTCTGGGGCAACAACAGGGTTGGCAGGGTTGGGGGAGAGGAAATTACCCTGGGTGAAGAAGTGCGCTTTGTACTTCCCACTCCGCACAGCAAAGACCCCGTGGACCTCGTCTGGGTAGGCCGAGTAGAAGAAGAGAGACTGCCGGGGGCTCTGGGGGCAAAGTCAGGGATCACGGGGTGGGCAGGGCCCTCCAGGACTGGTGTGCACGTACCCAGAGCCATCAGCCTGGGCCCCGGATGCGTTGCTGCCCCCTGGCCCACCCGGGAACACCACTGGCAGCACCACTTGGAGGCCACTCGCCAGAGGGTCTGCGGGGCGGAGCGGGGGGGCCGGGGTCTCAGCCTTGCTGGCCCTACCTTGCCTGTACCCAGCAGCAGGGGGCTGAGGTCAACACCGTCCAAGGTGACATTGGGCAGAGGGGCCCCGGTCAGGGCTGCCAGGGTTGGCAGCAGGTCCAAGGAGCTGGCCAGCTCATGGGTCACACCTGGAGGCAGAGGACGACCACTCCATGTGCCACCAGGGTGGGGGAAGTGGGGCCAGGGGTTCGTGGGGGGGGGGGGGGGGGCTAAGACTGACCGGGAGCGATGTGGCCTGGCCAGAAGGCCAAGGCAGGCTCTCGGACACCTCCCTCAAAGGTGGTCCCCTTCCCGCAGCGAAGAAGGCCAGAACAGCCGCCATGGGACATTCTCATGGTCTCAGGCCTGGGACACACAAGGAGGTCGTCAGTGATGGGGAGCTCAGGGTGACCCCTGGTGACCCCAGCCCCAGAGTTACATGCTATACATAAAAACGGCCAGCATGCGCGGGTCCCCTCTGTGTCCTGCCAAGACCAGCACGTGGCCCCTAGCCTCCCACGTGCCCTGTAGGTCACCGTGATACAGCCAGCATCTCCCCAGACACCCTTATCCTACCACGCCCTCAGCCAGTAGTCAGGATGGGAAGACCCCAGTGACCCGCGGTGAGGGACCAACCAGCATTTCCCCACCCCCTGCCGCCCTGTCAGCAAACCCATTGTCTGCAGTGAAGATGACCAGTGTCTCTCCGAGCAGCCCCAGGTCCCCCACCGCTGTCATCAGAGCCCCCACCGCTGCATCCAGTTCCATCAGGGAGTCCCCGAATGGCCCTCGGCCTGAGCGCCCCGAGAAGCTCTGCCCGCTGAACTGGGGGTAGTGGGTGTGCTGTGGGCAGAGACAGGAGTTAGCACTGGGTAGGAGTCAGGGGCAGCCCCGGGGGGTGGGTCAAGGTCACTCACGTGAGAGGCGTAGTACAGGAAAAATGGCCGGCCCTGGCGCTGGGCATCAGCCATGAGGTCACGGGCGAAAGCCACATAGCGGGCCTCAAGTCCAGGCAGCCAGGGGGGCTGTGCCTCCACGGACAGGTTGGCCAACAGCGGGATAGGGACCAGGCCCTGGTCACAGCTGCCATCACAGGGGGTGGATGGCGGAAAGCAGGTCAGGTTCTGGCAAGGGCCCTGGCGGAGCAGTTCCATTGAGGAGTCTGGGCTGTGGGGTGGGGCTCAAGGGCTCAAGGGGTCAAGGGGAAGGGGATTGTTAGGAGGTAGGTAGGAGGGTGTCTGAGGGCCCTGGAGGTTCCTACCTGATCATGGGAGTATGGGATGCCCAGGAATCGATGGAAGCCCTGGTGGGGGGGCAGAAAGGCCCCCTCAGGCCCCACCCCAAGGTGCCACTTGCCAGCTATCCCTGTGAGGTAGCCCCGGGCAGCCAGGACCTCAGCCAGGGTCACCTCCTCCAGGGGCAGACCCCCTCGGGAGCTGGGCTCCAGAACTCCAGGGTACAGGCCCATCCGAACTGGGAGTCGGCCGGTCAGGAGGGCAGCCCTATAGGACAAGTCACAGAGTCCGTGAGACAGAGAGAAACTAAGGCTGAAGTGGACATGTGGAGGAGGAAAGATAGGGGAGAAAGAGCGAGAAACGTGAACTTCTCCAAAGAGACAGAGCCTTTTGGCTCCCCCACAGGAGCCCAGAGTGAATTTGGGAGATGCTGTATGGGCTCCCCTGGCCCCCTCACTTACCGGGAGGGTGTGCATAGAGATACGGGCACATAGAAGTCGGTGAAGCGCAGCCCCCCCGCGGCCAGCTGGTCCAGGTTGGGGGTGGTGGAGCTAGGATGCCCGTAGGAGCCCAGGTCCCCATATCCCAGGTCATCAGCAAAGATCAGCATGATGTTAGGTGGGCCAGCAGTGGCCAGGCCTATGGCGAAGGCCAGAGCGAGGGCCCACAGTACCACCATGGCACACAGCACAGATGGGCCTATCACAAGAGACCCTTGGGAAGGAAAGCAAACTGGCTCCAGAGAGCTCTAACCCAAAGACCCCTAGATCCAAGCACTATCTTCCCCTGAGAACCCAGATCTCGCTACTATCCTCCCCTGAGACTCCAGGCACTATGTCTCTCCTGAGACCCCAAATCCAGGCACTACCTCTCCCCTGAGACCCCAGACCCAGGCACTATCCCCCTCTTGAGACCCCAGACCCAAATACTCCCGGACCCAGATAACTCCCTTCCTGAAGTCCCAGAGGACTTCCGGACTTTCCGGAGACCCCTGACCCCAACAGAACCCAGGAGACCGTAACCTGGGATATAACTCCCTGGAGACCCTCGGGGACCAGGACACCTGATTCTCAGGCGACCTGACCCTCTTCACCAGAGATCGCAGGCTCAGGCTCGTGGTCTGAGACAGAAGTCACATGACACTGACCCGCGGGATCTGGCGCGGCTGGACGAAGGCAGTACCCGGCGGAGGAGAGGCGGGTCGGCACCGCTGGCAGTAGTGCCCTCCGCGGGCGCTTCCGCCTCGGCCCCGCCCCGCCCCCGGTCCCCGCCCCCCGCCCCGCGTCCCGTGACCCTCTGCGCGCGGCGGCCGGGGACCTCGCGGGACGGGGACGAGGCGGGGCCTCGCGGGGCGGGGACGGGGCGGGGCTTCGCGGGGGCGGGGCGGGGCCTGCTCACGCTAAGACTCGCTCCGGGTTCGGCTTCGGGTCGGGGTCGGGGTCCGCGTCTGGGGCGCGGGGGGCGTACTCGGTCCCCCTCTGCACCCCGAGGCCGTTGGCGGGGTTGGCGCGGGTCAGTCTGGGGCGGCGCGCGGGTACGGGCGGGGCGAGGCCCCCAAACTCCGGGACTGGGAGACTCGGGGTCCTTTTTGAAAGGACCTGAGCACCTGGGTGTTGTGGGCATCGCTGGATGCGCAAAGCGAAATGAAAGCCGCGGAGTCAACCGTCTGCTGCTGACTTTTCCTTCAACGTTACTTTTGGTGCTTTTTCGAAACACGAGATTGCAAATTCTTTCAGACCCTTTCCCCTCCGTGCATGTGTCTGCGTGTCAGTGTGTGTGTGTGTGTGTGTGTGTGTGTGGTGTGTGTGCACCCTGTGCGGTGTGTGGTGTGTGTGCATGTCTGGGTGTCGGGTCTGGCCTGCCTCCCGCTTACACACTGGGAAGAACCTGTCTGCGGAGATGACTAAGCTCCATCACTGGGTCGCCTTGGACAGATGACTTCACCTTTTTGCTCCCCAGTTGGTTTAGCTGTCTCAGTGAGAGGGAGCGTCCCAAGAAGGCTAGGCGGGTGTCACTGAGTGTAGTAATGGGGGGCCCCCAGCCAGCAGTTGCCCCCCGACTGCCAAGGGCAGCCTTCCAGCCTCAGGTTCCCCCACAAACTCATGTCATCCTTGTGGGACCTCTGGCCTAAGGAAGACTAGGACCTGGGTTTCCGGTTGGGGAGGCTCTCTGTGCTTCCTGACCCTGGAGCCAGCGGGACAGTGGATAGGGCCCTGGCTCGGCCTCTGGGGACTGGGGTGGGGGACCAGAACACAGCTTCCTTCCACTGGAGCCCAGCCGCCATGAAACGTGAAAGCTCAAGACCGGGGAGGGTGTGGGGGAGCAAAACTGAAAGGGTAAGAACTCTCAGAGATGCGGCTGGACACTGGGTTGGGGTCAAGGCTCTGCTGACGTTGTGGGGAAAGGAAGGGGCCAGTCTCTGGCCACCCATCCCCTTGGTGGCACATTCCAGGGTGGTTTCTGGGCCTTTGCGTGGGAGCGGTATGGGGTCGGGTGGCCAGGACAGAAAGTTTTTCCATGGCCCAGAAATCTTTGAACCTGTAATTGGAGCTATCACAGCTGGTCGGCGCTGTGAATTGGAGTTTAAAAGGAGTCGACCAAAAGAAAGCACTTTCTTCCCTTTTAACTGCAAGCTGGGAACTACCCCAGGCAGCTGAGGACCTGCCCTTATTCTTGGGAAGAGCCTGCCTGTGGTTGTAATGTTATGCAAATGACTGGCACTTTCCCTGTGGTTTCCGGAGGCTGCTCAGGTGTGCGCACACGGGACCGCTGAGCCAGCCCAGCCCTGACCTCTAGGTAGGGGGAAGGTCTGTGTGCTACCAGCTATGTTTGTTCAAAGCCAGGCCTCTGCAGGCGTCTGAGTCTTTTGGAGATGTGAGTTCTTTTTTGGCATTGCTGCAGGAGCTGGCAGGAGGGTCAGCTTGGGATAGAGCCCTGATGGGGGGCAGCCTGCCAGCGCGCAGGAAGTGGCTCTGGACGCCTGGGACATTGCTAATTTGGAACTGACGCCCACAGTTAGGAGAGGGGCCTTGCAGTGAGTGGTGCTGGTCTTGTCTTTCTGTACCTAGGGATAAGAGGCCTCCGTCTCCTGGGCCTGCGTGGGGTGGGTGGGGTGGGGGAGCGGCTTCAAGTGCGAACACCCAAGCTTGTATGAAGGAATTTTGTGGTGGTTTCTGGGACTGGCTGACTGTCGGGCCCCGGACACTGGAGGCCATCTGTGCAGGCTCCTTGCCCTCAGCTATCGCTGTTCCCGTTTGCTTCCCCGCAGCCACCCTGAGGTAGTGTGATTGGTCCTAGTTCCCGAAGGGCACTGCTGGCGGGTGCATGTCTCAACCAAGGGACTGAGCTTTGGTTTGCTTGACCAAACTTTAGTCAGGCTCCTGAACCTTCTTCTAGGCCCATCTGCTAAACCCAGTTTTAGCAAGAACCCTCCCCCACCACCCCCAGCTGATGTCTGATCACCTGGCCTGTCTGGCAAGAATCCTGGTAGATGGGTTTAGCCAGAACCCCTCTCACCCCTGATTGTTTCTTCTTAGTGACTTTCTGTCTACTGGCCCCCTCCTACCCTTTGGCTATTGTAGGTCAAATTTTCCTTGACCCTCATAGGGTCCCTGGCTGGGTCTGAAAATTAAACGGACAAAGACAGATTAACTGGAGAAGCCCACACATTTGTTTAATTTTATAAGTTTTACCTGACATGGGAGACTTCATACGGAAACGATCCAAAGAAACAGTTAAACTTGAGTATTTTCTGCTACGTTTGATGAAGACTGGACAGCTGTGGAGGCATACGACAGGTTAAGGAGTATGAGGTTAGTATAGTAAACTGAGGAAACTCAGCAAGGCCAGTTTGTTGGGGTTCTTTCCTTTGTATGTGGCATAAGGATGCTCCTTTCCTCCTGGCATAGGGAGGGTACCTCTCACAGGAAGGTTTGATGGCCTGTTTCAGGGGGGAAGGGAGAGAGAGGTCAGAGTGACCGTCTCAGTTCTGCTGTTTTCTCAAATACCTTCAGCTTCAAATATTCAGTATGCTAAAGTGTCGTACTTTGGGGTAGCATGTTCTGAACCCCATCACTATCAGGTCCCACTTGCCCATGCTGTAATCAGAGTTGAGCCCCTACCACATAATTTTATCACAGTGGTCTGGGTACCTACTGAGATGGTCCTGAATAAATGAAGTCTGCTTTGCCACTTTCTTTAATTGGTTAAATGTATTCTTTAAAAAAAAAACACAAACTGTAGTTAGCTACCATAGTGTTATATTAGCCTCAGATATACAAGATAGTGATCTAACAATTCTTTTTTTTTTAGTGTTTATTTATGTATTTATTTTTATTTATTATTTTTTTTTTTGTTTATTTATGTATTTAGACAGGAAGAGAAAGTGTGAGCAGGGGAGGGGCAGAGAGAGAGGGAGACAGAATCCCAAGCAGGCTTCACGCTGTCAGCACAGAGCCTGACTCGGGCTCATCATGACCTGAGGCTAAATCAAGAGTTGGTTGCTTAAGTGACTGAGACACCCAGAACCCCTAACAATTCTTTAAAAAATGTTTTTAGGGGCGTCCTGGTGGCTCAGTCAGTTGAGCGTCTGACTCTTGATTTAGGGTCAGGTCATGATCTCACATTTTGTGGGTTCGAGTCCCACATCGGGCTCTGTGCTGACAGGGTGGAGTCTGCTTGGGATTCCTTCTCTCTCTCTCTCTGCCCCTCCCCTCTCTCAACATAAATGAATAAGCTTAATTTTTTTTTTTTTTTTAATTTTAGAGAGACAGAGTGTGAGCAGGGGAGAAGGGCAGAGAGAGAGAGAGAATCTCCATGCTGAGTGTGGAGCCTGATGCGGGGCTCAATCTCACAACCTTGGGATTATGACCTGAGCTGAAATCAAGAGTCAGATGCTTAACTGACTGAGCCACCCGGGCACCCCAGTGACCCAACAAATCTATACATCACCCAGTGCTCATCATTATAAGTGCATTCTTAATTCCACCCATCCCACCTACCTCCCCTCTGGTAACTATCAGTGTGTTTTCTATAGTTAAAAGACTATTTCTTGGTTTGTCTCTTTTTTATTTGTTTTGTTTCTTAAATTCTACACCTGAGTGACATCATATGGTATTTGTCTTTGTCTGACTCATTTCTTTTTTTGTTTTTCTTTCTTTATTTATGAGGGGGCGGGCAGGGGCAGAGAGGGGAGGACAGAGGATCCAAAGCAGGCTCTGCACTGACAGCAGTGAGCCCGATGTGGGTCTCAAACTTACGAACCACGAGATCATGACCTGAGCCAAAGTTGGATGCTCAACAGACTGAGCCACCCAGGCGCCCCTCTGACTGACTCATTTCACTCAGCATTATACCCTCTAGCTCCATCCATGTTGTTGCAAAAAGCAAGTTTTCATTCCTTTTTATGGCTGAGTAATATTCCATTATATATATCCCACCAACTATATAATATATAATATCTACATATCTATATCTATATGTATATATATCCCACATCTTCTTTATCTGTTTGTCAGTGGACATAGGTTACTTCCATAATTTGGCATTGTGAATAATGTTGCCATAAACAAAAATGTACATATATCTTTTTGAATTGGTGTTTTCTTATTCTTTGAGTAGGGGAATTACTGGATCATATGGTGTTTCTACTTTTAACTTTTCGAGGAACCTCATACTGTTTTCCATGGTGGCTGCACCCCGCCAACTGCTTACCCACCAACTGCTTACCATTTTAACAAGTGTCATGAATAATTCTTTCTTTTTTTTCACTGTTTTTATTTATTTTTGAGAGGGACAGAGAGACAGAGTGTGAGCAGGGGAGGGGCAGAGAGAGAGAGGGAGACACAGAATCTGAAGCAGGCTCCAGGCTCTGAGCTGTCAGCACAGAGCCCGACACAGGGCCTGAACCCACGAACCGTGAGATCATGACCTGAGCTGAAGTTGGATGTTTAACCGACTGCGCCATCCAGGCGCCCCCAAATAATTCTCTAACAAGGTGCTGACTGGGAGGTTCTCATGGCATCCACTGGAATGGAGCGGGAGGCAGGAGGGCTCCCAGGAAGGGGGTGCTGTTCTGAGCAAATAGGAGAGGGGTGCCCAGGAGTGCTGTGGCTGGCATGAAGTGGTATAGCTTTGGATGGCACTGTCCCTCGGCCCCCTGCCCTTGGCATCTTCTAGTCTTGCACCTCTGACCTTGCTCCTCCCTATCTGAAATTCTTGACCTTGTATCAGCCTGGCTGGCTCCCACGTCCTTCAGGTCCATTGGGATGTCTCTTTCAGTGAGGCTTTCCCTGGTGTCTGAGCTCCCTCTCCCACCCCTCTGTCTAGTTGTGAGCTGCTGCCCTTGGCCTCTGTTGGTGGGGGAATAAGCTAATTGACACAGGCAAGGCTTAGCCTCAGCTGGCATGTAGCAAATCTGTATTATTATTCTTACCATTATTGTCCTTATGCAGTGGTGCCTGGCCAGGACTCTGAGGACTTTGGCAGGGAGGGTCTTTCACAGGGGCCACAGGGGGCTAGGGAAGATAAGGCTTATCTGGGTGACAACAAGGTGGAGAGACGAAGACAACTTGTCAGTTGAGTTACAAACAGGGGTCAAGTTGGTCAAGTTTTATTCAATCTTGCGTGCAAGGGAAAACCCTTGCATCCTTAATGCCTGAGACCACTTCAAAGATCCACTCAGGGCAGGAAGGAGAATCACCAGATACACTAGTCACACTAGATACAAAACAACCTCTGGTTACAGATCACTTATCCGTGAATGACACTCAGCTGGGCTAGTGACTGGTTTCAGAACAAATTATGCCATCAGTAAAGTTCATCAGATCATTGCATGTGCATATTTCATCAGGAATGATGATTTCTTCCCAGAAGGAAGTTCTGCACAGACCAGGTGGGGGACAACTTTTCCTTGCCAGTGCTTCCAAGGAACTAGATGAAGCTCAGAATGAACATCTTCCAGAGCAGATCCAATACCTAGCAGCAGACTCTAGACCCCATGTGTATGGCAGCCGGGACACCCACTGCCTGGTGCAGGTCTGGCTGTGGGGCTGGGAGGCAGCTGCTCCTGCACGGGTCCAAGGGCTTGAGGGGGATAAGGTTGATGTGTGAACTTCTCAGTTGGTCATAGTGTAGCCTTTCAGAGCAAGACAGGGGCAATTTAATGTAAACACAGGAACAGAAGACTTAGGCACCAAGATAATTGCACCATTTTGCACATCTTCTGCAAAGTCCTGATGGATGGATATTGGAGGAAGATGACCCTAAGTCCGGTGGGACTGACAGTGAGCATCGGTTCTGGATCTGAGGGGCTGGGATGGTGTTGACTGTGCACTAGTAATTAAAACCAGGCCTCACGCCGGCCCATGTGATGGAGTTGAGATGCTGCAAACACCTTGGTTTAATGGTGTTGAACAACAAAATTCAACAGAATAAATTTAAAGATCTAATGATCTTTATTCAGTGATTCTTGGATGGGGCAGTATCCGATCCACTAAGTAGAAAGGAGCTGCAAGGAACTGTACAAAATGGAAGGATTTTATAGGCAGAAGGAAGGGGGACAAGGAAATTAAAAGAGTGGAATGCTTTAGGTAAGGTCACCTTTCCTTAGGGAAGGCAAGGGGTCTTATCGTGCAGATGATCTCACTGTGCTGACTAGGAAATTGCAGATTCATTGGTTTGAAATTCCACTCCTGGGAGAGGCTGAAACTGCCATTAGGTTAGGTGATAAGTCTTGCTGGGGCTTAGCAAAAGTGACTCCATCTTGGGGCCTGCTGTTTCTTTTGAGCAATGGAGAAAAAGGCATCCAAAGACTGAGACAGGAAGGTATTGTGCTTGAATTGCTCAGTTGTCCCCTAAGTGTCCTCTGAGGGGGCCTGGAGGACACCCTGTCAACAAGACATTAAGGAGTGTAGTTTGGAGTAGACAGGGGAACAGCAACACCCTTGAAAGGTTCTGGGAAAGTTGGCTGCTGTAGGGAGGAAAAGGAACAAGGTGAAGAGATATTGGGGTGGCAGAGGCTACATGGCCAGGCAGATGTGGTTATCATGATGATCAAACAAAATGGTGTGGACTCAGAGACCATTGCCTCATTGCCTTGGAGTCACCCTCCAGGACACAAACAGAGGGCAGTGCCAGTGGAGGCTTGGGCGGTGGTGGAAAGACCCTGGGTCTCAGGAACTGGCCTGTATTGACTCACAATGCAGGAAAGTCCCTCCAGCTCCTCTTCCAATTCCTGGACATGAGTCATTCAGAGACCTTGAGCCTTCTGCCAGAGGGAAAGACCTGGCGGAAACACCCGAGGCCATGCAAAGTCTTCCCTGTGGCCTCCCCTGCAGGGAGGTGCAAACTTTTGCCCAGATTGCCATGCACTGGCGAGTGGGGCAGGGGGTGGGCTGGGGAGGGACACTTGAGGTTTTCAGGGATTGTTAGGTACTGATTCTGAGCTAATGCCACTTCCCAGACACTCTGATGCCTCCAAAGTCTACTGATCAGCAGGGTGCTTTGGAGGTCAGGTGAGATATGCATTCTGGACCAGTTCATCTCACAATGGACACAGTGAATACGTGACTTTATCTTGTATTAATTTCCCCAGTTCTCAAAATATATTGAGCAGCCAATGTAACACTATTTGCTGGTCCAGGCAAGGACTTCCAAGGCAGGAAGCCCATATGGGCCATTGGGAGGCCTCTAGGGCTCCCCCCTTATATCAGTTGAGGAAACATCAGCCACATTGATAACTAAATCTCCAAATCTCAGAGACTTAATGCAACAGATGTTTATTTCTTGTTCACAGAAAGTCAAGTTTACAATATTGGCAGGGACTGGGGAGTCTCTGCTCCATACAGTCATTTAGGGACCAGGGCAAATGAAAGGCTGCCATTCTCAAAATGTGGATTTAAGGTCATCTTTTTTTTTTTTAATTTTTTTGAACGTTTATTTATTTTTGAGACAGAGAGAGACAAAGCATGAACAGGGGAGGGGCAGAGAGAGAGGGAGACACAGAATCTGAAACAGGCTCCAGGCTCTGAGCTGTCAGCACAGAGCCCGACATGGGGCTCGAACTCACGGACCGTGAGATCATGACCTGGGCTGAAGCCAGATGCATAACCAACCAAGCCACCCAGGCGCCCCTTAAGGTCATCTTTAATGCCTGGATCCTGGATGCCTACACCCAGCAAGCAGAAGGGTGAAGAGAAAGCATGCAGGCTTGAGCAGGAGGTATTTACAGGTCAGGCCTAGAGCAGCACATATCATTTCTACCCAGATCAGTTCCAGAACTCTGTGACATGGCCCGACCTAGATACAAAAGAGGCCGAGAGGTGTGGACTATTGGTGTTGGGGCACCACCTTTTTGACACCTCAGTTTGCCAACTGTGGCAAAAAAAAGGAACTCCTTAGGAGACCAGTTCTATGGTGCTGCTGGGGGAGAGTATATCTCTAGAAGTTCAGACTAGATGCTTCTCTTTCAGTCCTTCCAATGACTTTGTAGGCACTAATTCCAGTATTAAATCCTTCTCTGCTCTAATTAGCTGTACACAAGTCTATAATCTACATCCAAACTCTAGCTTTTACAGTCAGTGAGATCAGAGGTAACTTAAGTGAAAGGCTACTTTTCAAAAAAGAGAAATAAAAGATTTTGTAACAATTTTACCACAGGATGGAAATAAAATCTTTCCTCAGAATTCATGAAGTATAGACTACCTTCAAATGAGTGTGCGTTTTAAATCTAGACTACCTGGGTGGTTTGGGATTGAGTTGAAGTGGTTATAGTTTGGCAGCATTGGGGCACCTAGCAGGAGCAAATGCAAATCATCAGTCTGAACTCAATTTCTCCAGGTTCCCACAGGTTGGATTAGCCAAACATGAGATCACAATCTAAAATCACAAACCAGGGGCGCCTGGGTGGCGCAGTCGGTTAAGCGTCCGACTTCAGCCAGGTCACGATCTCGCAGTCCGTGAGTTCGAGCCCCGCGTCAGGCTCTGTGTTGACAGCTCAGAGCCTGGAGCCTGTTTCCAATTCTGTGTCTCCCTCTCTCTCTGCCCCTCCCCCGTTCATGCTCTGTCTCTCTCTGTCCCAAAAATAAATAAACGTTGAAAAAAAATTAAAAAAAAAAATCACAAGCCATATAAGTATGCTAAAAATGTTCACAGAGAAAAAGCAGTTGAAAACCTAAGTAAGAGATGAGAAACAATCAGAAAAGATCAGAAAAAAACAGGGAAAGGGAAAGAATCTGATAGATCTGAAAATGAACAGAATATAACTTCAGAAAACTATAATTGAAATTTCAGTGGGCAGATTAAATAGCAAACTAGACACAGCTGAGAATTATTGAACTAGAAGATGGGCCTACAGAAATTACCCAGAATGCAAAATAGATTAGGAGATGAGAATATTTCAGAAAAAGAGGGTCCAACATATTTAAAAATTTTTAATCTTTAAAAAAATTTCACACTTTACAGTTTCATTAGATATATTCACAATCTTGTGGGAATCATTACCATTGTCCATTTCCAGAACTTTTTTATCATACGAAACAGAAACTCTGTACTCTTTAAATAACAACAACCTAGTCTCTCCTTCCCCAGCCACTGGTAACCTCTAGTCTGCCATCTGTTTCTATGAATTTTCCTATTTGAGATACCTCATACGAGTGATCATATAATCATTGTCCTTTTATGAATGGCTTATTTCACTTCATGTTTTCAAGGTTCATCCATGAGATCTAACATATTTTTAATAGAGGATACCGAGCAGACACAACATTAAAAAAGATAAAAGTAGTGAATTTCCAGATTTGATGCAAGATATAACCCCTAAATTTGGGAATCATAACAAATCCCAAATAGGACAACTAAAACTAAAATAACACCTACACATATATTGAAATTGAATTATATTAAAGACAATAGGTTCTTAAAAGCATCCAGAAAGAATAATCTACAGAATAAATAACTTAAAACAGCATATATTTCAATGTCAACATAGAACCCAGATGACAACAGCATAGTAGGTTTAAAACGTGGAGTGTACATAACTGTTAACCTAGAATTGTATACACAGGGTGACAGATTGCTAGCTGCCTATTCTAATATCCATCATGTTTTCTTCCTTATTAACAGAGCCCTGATTTTGTAGGGGATCAACAATGTGTTCACCTAAGAAAGGACTTCATTTCCTAGACTCACTTGCAGCCAGACTCAGTTCTAGCCAATGAGATGAAGCAGAGTCATCAAGCAAGATTTCAAAAAAGTTCCTTAACAAGGTCAGACATCTGTTCATGGTGAAAACTCTGCAAATGATGGCTAGAAGAGGACCTTCTAAATCTGATAAAGGCCACCTCCAAAAAAACGTTCAGGTAACATCGTACTTAATGGTGAAATATCAAACATTTCCTCCTATGATTGAGAGAAAAGCCAGGGTGCTTGCTCTTACCACTTTTATATAACACTGTACTGGTGGTCCTAGCCATTGCAACAAGGCAAGAAAAAGAAATAAAAGGCCTGACAACTCAAAAGGAGAAAATATTTTGCTATTTGCTGTTGACCTGATTCTTTATGTAGAAAATCCTAAGGAACCCATAAAAATGCTATTAGGAGAAACCGGGTGGCTCAGTTGGTTAAGTATCCAGCTTCGGTTCAGGTCATGATCTCACAGTTTGTGAGTCTGAGCCCCATGTCGGGCTTTGCACTAATAGCTTAGAGCCTGCTTCGGATTCTCTGTCTCCCTCTCTCTCTGCCCCTCCCCGCCTCTCTCTCTCAAAAATAAATAAATAAATATTAAAAAAAATAAAGATGCTATTAGAACTAAGTGAATTTAACAATTTTACAAACTACAAAGTTTATATAAAAAATCAGTTGTATTTGTGTATACTAGCAATAAACAATTATAAAATAAAATTAGAAACAAAGTAAATAAACAAAGGAAAAAAGAGACCAACAAAAAACAAGAGTCCTAACTGTAGAGAGCAAATTGATGGATACCAGAAGGGAAGACTGTAGGGGGATGGGTGAAATAGGTGACAGGGATTAAGAGTACACTTATCACAATGAGCACTGAGTAATGTATAGAATTAGTGAATCACTATATTATACACATGAAATTAATATAACACTACATGCTAAAAATAATAATAATGAATTCTAAAAATAAAGAAGTGAAATTAAATTTTCATTTGCAATAATGTGAAATAACAAAATTCTTAGGAATAAATGTGACAAAAATGTGTAAGAACTTTACACTGAAAACTACGAAGCTTTGCTGAGAATTGCTGAGATAAATTAAGGACGACCAAAATAAATGAGGGGATTTACTGTGCTTAAACATTGGAATATTCAATATTGTTAAGAATCCATTCTTTCTAGATATATATTTTAAATGTTTATTTATTTTTGAAGAGGGGACAGAGAGAAGATCTGAAGCGGGCTCTGTGCTGACAGCAGAGAGAGCCTGAAGTGGGGTTCCAACTCATGAACCACGAGATCATGACCTGAGCTGAAATCAGACGCCTAACGGATTGAGCCACCTGGGTGCCCCTTTTCTAGATATATTTATAGATGTAATGCAATATCAGTCAAATTCCTATCAGGTTTAAAAAAAATTTTTGTAGACATTGACAAGTTGATTCTAAAATTTATATAGAAATGAAAATGACATGGAATAGCCAACAAGATTAAAACAGAACAAAGTTGTAGGGTTTATACTACTTGATTTCAAGACTTTATAGAAATTAAGACAATCTGGTATTGAAGAAAGTATAAATATAGATGGAAGGAAAAGAACAGAAAATCAGGAATAGATATGCATATATGTGATCAACTGATTTTCAACAAAGGTGTAAAGACAATTCAGTGGAAAAGGAAAGCCTTTTCAAAATGGTGCTGGGATGCCTCTAAAGCAGCAAAATCTACAGAGGCAGAAGACAATAGTGGGGCTGAGGAGAGAGGAACGGAGAGTTAATGTGTAAAGGCACGGTTTCCATGCGGGATAATGAAAAAAGTTCTGGAGATAAATAGTGGTGATGAGTGCACAACACTGCAAATGTACTTAATGCCACTGAACTGCACACTTAAAAATGGTTAAAATGGTAAGTTTTATATTATATATATATATATATATATATATATATATATATATATTTTACCACAATAAAAATATTTTGAAAACATTTTTAAAGCTTATTTTTATTTATTTTGAGAGAGAGATAGAGAGCAAGCGGGGAAAGGACAGAGAGAAATGAAGACAGAATCCCAAGTTGGCTCCATACTGCCAGCACAGAGCACAATGTCGGGCTGGAACTCACGAACCGTGAGATCATGACTTGAGCTGAAGTCAAGAGTTGGAGGCTTAACTGACTGAGCCATGTAGGCGCTCTTTGAAATAATTTAAAACGTGGCCCGAGGGGTACCTGGGTGGCTCAGCCCGTTAAGTGACTGACTTCGGCTCAGGTCATGATCTCAAGGTTCATCGGTTTGAGCCCGCGTCAGGCTCTGTGCTGAACGCTTGCTCAGAGCCTGGAGCCTGCTTCGCATTCTGTGTCTCCTTCTCTCTCTGCCCCTCCCCTGCTTGTGCTCTGTCTCATTCTCTCTCTCAAAAATAAATAAATATAAAAAAGAAAAAAAAAAGTGGCCCAAAGCAATTGGACATCCCAAAATGGAAAACACAAACAAAATCTAACTTGAAATTAATCGTAGACCTAAATGTTACAACTAAAACTTCTAGATGAAAACATAGAGGTGGGGGGCACCTGGGTGGCTCAGTCCACTAAGCATCTGAACTTAGCTCAGGTCATGATCTCACAGTTCAGGAGTTCGAGCCCCATGTCAGGCTCTGTGCTGACAGTGCAGAGGAGCCTGGAGCCTGCTTCGGATTCTGTGTCTCCCTTGCTCTTTGCCCCTCCCCCGCTTGTACTCTCTCTCAAAAATAAATAAATATTTTAAAAAATTAAAAAGAAAGAAACACAGGAAAATTTTTGTGATCTTGTGGTAGGCAAAGATTTCTTAGGACAAAAGAATATTTTTGTGTCCAGAATATATGAAAAGATACTAAATTTCAGTAATTCTAACTACCCAGTTTAAAAAAAATGAGCAATAGATTTGAACAGGCATGTCACAAAAGAAGACACATGAATGGTCTATAAGCATATGAAAAGAGGCTCAGTATCATCAGGGAAATGTATATTTAAACACACAAGGAGATACTGCTGCACATCTATTAAAATGGGTAGGATTAAAAAAAAAAAGTCAATGCCAAGTATTGGCAAGAATGTGGAGGAAAGGAAAAAGTTGGAATTTAAAACGATACTACCATTCTGGAAAAACGGCTTGCCAATTTCTTAAAAAGTTAGCATACATACATCTACCATAAGACATAGCCATTCTAACCCTACATATTTACCCAAGAGAAATGAAAGCAAAAGTCCACACAAAAACTTCTACACAAATGTTCATAGCAGTTTTATTCATAGTTGTCCCAAACTGGAAACAACCCAAATATACATTTCAACAGATGAGTTGACAAACAAAATGTGGTATTTTCATAAAATGGAATATTCCATAGAAAAGGATGACCTGAGTGAAGTTCATCCCTAGAAGGGCTTCCCTTCAGGACAGAGGGCAGGGATGAGCAGGTGGAAGGCTACTCTGGCAGAAAGTAGGCCAGGGCTGCCCTGTCATTGAGGAAATCCAGAAGGGGGGGCTGGGAATCACTTTTTAAATTAAATTAAATTAAATTAAATTAAATTAAATTAAATTAATTTCTGTTAATTAAAAAATTAATTAAAAATTTTTAATGTTTATTTTTAAGAGAGAGAGAGAGAGACAGAGCATGAGCGGGAGAGGGGCAGAGAAAGAGGGAGACACAGAATCTGAAGCAGGCTCCAGGCTTTGAGCTGTCAGCACGAAGCCTGAAGTGGTTCACTCCCACAAATCGTGAGATCATGACCTGAGCTGAATTCAGATGCTTAACCGACTGAGCTACCCAGGGACCCCTAGAGACTCCTTTAAACTACTATTCCATTTACAATCCATGTGCCTGTCTTCCAATACTGGGATGGATTTATGATTTAAAAATATACATCATTCTTTTTAACACTACTGTATTGTATACCTAAAAATGATTAAGATGGTAACTTTGATGTTATGTATTTTTCACCATAATAATAAAAAAAACCTACATAGTTCTTGATTTGTCAGTGATCTTTGGTTAGGGGGAATGGGTCAACATGTGAGCAAAACTCAGTCTTGCAAGAAAATGTCATTGGAATCCTAATTGTGAAATTATATAGGCAGATATTTCTAACTTTTAATTTCACTATTAAAATAATACTTAAAATCTAATGCTCTAAGATTATACAACAAAGATCAGTCATCCCCACACATCACTCTGTTTTGCCACTATGTATGAAAATGTTCACTAGGATGCATTCATTGGGTTGAAATGACAGAAACCAGATCTGAACTAGCTTTATGATGTTAATAAAAACTCGAGTGTTTATGTTGCACCACGCCCATGGTCAGCATTTCACGTCCATTTATCCCATCTAGTCCACACAATGGCCCAGGAGGCCAGAAGCCAACCTGTGAGCCTTGCCTCATACTCAGCAACTTGAAACAGGACCTGGCATGTAGTCAGAATGAATGAAGGAATGAAATAATTCCTACCATTGTCCTCAACTTACCAGAGCTGGAGCTGTGCTCTGGAGACATAGGAAAGACATAGGAAAGCTAGGCCTACCCAGCTAGGCCACCCAGGTGTTTGGAGGCAGAACTGGGACTTTAATCCAGGCACCTGCTATAAGGACAGCCCTTCAACCCGTCCATTATGTGGACTCTCAACCCAGAAGGGGAGTGTATTGGGTCTCCAAGAGAAGCAGAAGTGCTTTCAGATTTCAGGCAGTGTTTAGGGACTTACCCTTCAGAGCCTTCCTTGTCTCCCGTATCTATATTTCTCTCAGTGTTGTTGTCTTCTCAAGGCTGGAATCTTGGTCACCAGTAGCTACTGAGTTCAGATCTCTCTTATGTATCTCAAGAGTGGAGAAACAGTTATAAGAGGTAAAATCCCAGGGCAGGATTGTCACTTGCCCTGGTGGATCACATGTACACTGCCATGGTTCAGGTCCTGGTTTCTACTGTCTAGCCATACATGACTTTGGACAAGGTAAGTTACTTAGTCTTGATGGCTTTTGTTTCCTCATCTGCTAAATGAGAACAATAACAGGGGCTGGCTAGTGAAGGACATGTAGTGCTCAAACACCTTAGTAAGTAATTTATTTTCATAATTCTTGTTACATATTTCCTTTTTATTTAAGCAATTTTCAAAAAGCCTTGTGGTGGTCTCTCTCTAGAAAAGTCTCACTGTGAAGTTGTAACTATTGCCTGACCCCATAAGCTTTGGAGTTTGGGTTATCTCCTTCTTTGTAGTCCCCAGGACCACCAAGCTAAGAAATTACCATGAAAGTAGTCCTGGAACATTAAAAAAATAATAATAAAAAAATTTTTTAAAAGGGGCACCTGGGTGGCTCAGTCAGTTGAGCGTCTGACTTTGGCACAGGTCATGATCTCGCTGTCTGTGAGTTCGAGCCCCGCGTCGGGCTCTGTGCTGACAGCTCAGAGCTGGAGCCTGCTCCAGATTCTGTGTCTCCCTTGCTCTCTCTGCCCCTCCCCCACTCATGCTCTGTCTCTCTCTCCCGCAAAAATAAATAAACATTTAAAAAAATAAGTTAAAAAAAAAAGTAAAAGTAGTCCTGGGATAGGGGCACCTGGATGGCTCAGTCAGTTGGGTGTCTGACTTTTGATTTTAGCTCAGGTCATGGTCTCACAGTCATAAGGTCAAGCCCTGCTCTGGGTTCCGCACTGATCCTTGAGCTTGCTTGGGATTCTCTCTCTCCCCTTCTCCCCCTTTTCCCCACTCAAGCATGCACACATGCACATGCTCCCTCTCTCTCAATAAAAGAAAAAAGTTAAAAAAAAAAAAGGAGTCCTGGGATAGTGGCACTTCTCTGAAGGGACACATTTAGGCTGCTTAGGATTCCCACATAAATACAGGCCCAATTGAGTTCATGGCCCCAAATTACAAAATTTTCACAGAAATAATCTACCATGAGTGACAGTCAGTAGACACCACAAAGAGCAAGATTAGACCCCCCAAAAAAGTCATACAATGGAACTATTGCCTAGAAATTTAAAAATAAATATTTTTAAATGATTAAAGATAAGAGAAGACATTTTTTAAGTTGCATTAAATAAAAAAGAAAAACCCATATAAAGAAAGAGAAAGCAGATTTGATAATGTACCAAACTGAACTTCTAGAAATAAAATCAATAGTCATTGAAATAGAAAACTATATGGAAAAAACCCCCAACTATATGGATAGAATTAACAGCAGATTAAACACAGTCAAAGAGAATATTAATGAGGTGGGAGTCAGAATTGGGAAATTATCCAGAATATAGCACACACAGAGGAAAAAAAAGTACTGAGAGGAAAATAAGTGTCAATTTCAACTTCTACATTGCTAAATTTTCATTCAAGAAAGAGGGCAAAATAAGAAATTTCAGAGACTGAAAGAATTTATCACTACCAGACATTCATTAAAAATATCTGAAGTATGTGCTTTCAGGAAAAAGAAACTTCAACCTAGAAGGAAGAGTGAGTGAAGAAACAGGTTCACATATGGCCAAATCTAAACCAGTGCTGATGGCTCCACAGTGAGAATAACAATGAAAAACATTGATTTGGAGGTGAAATGGCAGGGACAGGAACCTAGAGGATGAGAGAAATGATTGCAGCTAAAGCGTTCTAGTCTTATCATTACACAGAAAAGAGATAGAGATAGTAAATGACTTTAGAACTTGTTAATTATACATGTTGAAAATTTAAGTGTATTTATGAAAGTGATAGGCAATGGATAATTTCCAAACCAATGGAAGTTGAGGGAAAGGGAATTATAGAATACTCGATCCATCCAATTCAGGACAGAAAGGGAGAAAAAAGAAGCATAGAGAGAAAAGGTAGACAACACAAAGGAAGACGGTAAAAATGAATTAAAGCATATCATCAAACATAATAAACACACCATTAGAGGTTTAAAACTGTAAAATTGATTTCAAAAATCTAGCTACACAGACTGTACATCAAATTCATACCTAAGATATAAGGAACATAATGGAAAAAGATATATGAGGTCAACACTCACACACAAAAAGGACTGTAGTATACTAATTGGTGGAAAAAACAAAATTAAGGCCAAAAGCGTGATTAGGGATAATGAGGGGTACTGTATAATGACAAAAAGAATAATTTATCAGGAGGCTATAATAACTCTAAAGCTGTTAACAGTTAAAAATAGTCTCAAAACATTTAAAACCCAAACTGGCAAATTTCACGGACAGACCGCTAAAACCACTGTCATAGCAGTGCGATTTTAACCCATTTCTCTTGGTAATTTATAAATCAAGTAGATGCAAAATTAGAAAAGGCATAGACTACTGTAATAATGCAATTAACAAGCTTGATATAATGGAGATTATATACCCCATGCATCCAACAATTCCTATTAAACAGGAAACTTGCAGGGCATGTATACCACTATAAAGTCTTCACAAAATCCCCAAAGATCAGTATTATGCAGACCTCCTCCTTCTCCCACCATAATGCAATAAAATAAGAAATCAGCAACCAAAGTTTAGTCTTCCCTCCAAAAAACCTAGTGTACATTTGAAAATGTAGGGGCGCCTGGGTGAAGTGTCTGACTCTTGATTTCAGCTCAGGTCATGATCTCAGGGTTCATAAGTTTTAGCCCCAAGTTGGGCTCTGCACTGATAGGGTGGCGCCTGCTTGGGATTCTCTCTTTCTTCCTGTTCTTCCCCAATTTATGATCTTTCTCTTTAAAATCAATAAAAATGTAATTTTAAACAAACAAACAAACAAACAAACAAATAAATAAAAATAAAATAAAATAAAAAATGGGGGGCATCTAGCTGGCTCGGATCAGTGGAGCATGCAACTCTTCATCTCAGAGTTGTGAGTCCAAGCCCCATGTTGGGTGCAGAGATTACTTAAAAAGTAAAAAAAATCTTGGGGTGCCTGGGTGGCTCAGTTGGTTGATCATCCAGCTCTCGATTTCAGCTCAGGTTATGATACCACAGTTCGTGGGTTTGAGCCCCGTATCGGGCTCTGTGCTGACAGTGCAGAGCCTGCTTGGGATTCTCTTACCCTTTCTCTGCCCCTCCCTCCGTCTCTCTCTTTCTCAAAATAAATAAATAAACATAAAAAAAAGAAAATGTAAGTGAGCATACTTTCAGCAATTCCCAAGCCAAAAAAATAATTGATATTATAAGATCGGAACAACACGAAATTAAAAATACTACTTATCAAGACTTAAGGGACATAACTAAAGTGGCACTTGGAAATTGACAACCTTACATGCTTATTGTGAGAAAAGAGAGACTAAATGTTGAGTTAAATATCCACTCAAAAATTGGAAAGAATCATAACACAATAAAAAAGTAGAGAAATATAACAGAATAAGACAAAATAGAAAATAGATGATTAGCAAAATAAAAAAAAAAAAACTGATTCTTTAGAAATAGCTTGTATTCCCAGAAATTAAAGTGAACAAATTAGACTCAGGATGAAATGGAACCTAAATATACTGATAGACATTAAATAACTAGAAGCAATAAAAAACCTACCCACAAAAAATACACCAGATGCAGACAGTTTTACAGTCAACTCAACATTCAAGGGTTCCTGCCTCATGTGTCCTGTGCTGGAGTCTGGGAGAGGGTCTGATGTGAAAACAGAAAGGTGGGTGTGAAGAGCCTGTGGGTTGAAGCTTTTATTTATCCACTTGGCAGATATACGCTGCACATCTGTGGGGCACCAGGCACTATTCCAGGGCTGTGGACACACCAGTGAACCCCAGGAGCCTATGTTCTCAAAGGGCAAGGCAGACACTAAACAGGGAGGAAGTGAGTATGTTAGCCGAGGTGCCGCGGAAGAAGGAGTAGATCAGAGGAAGGGGCGCAGCAGTGCGGGGAAGGGGGGTACACTGAAGAGAAGGGCAGTCAGTGGAGGGCTATGAACAGAACACCCCACCAAGTTGTCATGGAAACCAAGGGGGAGTCTGGGGAGCTGGGAGAGGGCCCCACAGGAGGGCAGGGTTGGGATCCGGAAGCGGGCCGGGAGTGTAAAAGGAGGAAGGGGCGCAGGCCAGCTGAAAGGCGGCAAGAAACTTGGTCAGGAGAGAGCCTACCGCAAAGGCCAGGAAGGTGTGGACCACCAATGCCGGAGGGGGCTGAAGAATGTCAGGGTTTGGAGTACCAAGTCAACGGGGACAGATGATTGATGTTTGGGAGGCCGAGGGAGCATGTGCGGTGCGAGTGGGGGACGGGAGGCGGCACGGTCGTGGGCAGGGGCCCACACCGGAAGGAGTGTGCCCCGTGCCAGGCATCGGGCCAGGCGCTTTGCCTACATGAATCCCCCCCCCCCCCCCCCCCCCCCCCCCCCCCCGGCCTTACGAGGCCTGTTTTGCATCTGAATATGTGTGGTGGGAGAATGTGGGAAAAACATCTTTCTGGCATCTTGGTCTGGATGGAAGGAGTGCGAAGCAGAGGGCCATAGGCCTGGTGACCCCTCACCTTCAAGGACAGACATAGGCGTGCAGAGGGGGCTCGGCTGGGCCGTGGAGGGGGGCAGTGGCAGGCAAGGGGTGGCCCTGCCTGAGAGGTGGAGTCAGGTGGAACCCCGGGCTGCTCGGGAGTCCAGGGGAGGTGGTGAGGGGCCTGGTTCTTTTATTCTCAACGAAATGAAGGGCAAAGACACCCACTGTCCTTTGCCTTCCTTCTCGATAAACCCATCATGTTGCGGGGATGGAAGGACATGATGTGGGTAACGTGCTTCTGGGTATTGTTATTTTTGCTGTTTGCTGGGGTGGTGGCAGAGCTGGGGGGATGTGCAGGCTTGGAATTCATTCATTATGTGCCCACCCCAAGTGCCAGGCACTTTGTGGAACCAGCACAGAACTGAGCAAGGCTCTGGCATCTCCCGGGCAGTGCCAGGCCCAGCCGAGCCTGGAGACCATAAATCTGTTGGTTGCTGATCAGCAGATATGAGGTTTTCTCCCCAAAGGTTTGATGGCCACGGTGCAGGACTAGAGTGGGACTCACCCTGGGCAGTAGGTTGGTAGAGGGAGGCCTGGGAGGGGCTCCTGTGAAGTCCAGGCTGGGTGGGCATGGTGGCAGGGCCAGTGCAGAGGTCTGGGGCTGCTCCTCTTGGGCTCCTTCCTTCATCCACCCAGAACTAAGGGCTCTGCTGAGCATGTTCATGGCCTAGCAGCCAGCCACAGCAGGATGAAAGGCTGGGAGCAGGAGTGAGGGCAGGTGGGGGTTGTGGTGGGAGGACTGGGGAGGGCAGGGTGGGCAGGAATTGTGGGCCTGGATTGCTTGGTGGTGGGGGGTGGGGTGGGGCAGGAAGATAGTGGAGACAGGAGAGGGGCTGGGAAGCATTAGTTTCCTCTCTCCAGGGCTGGGCCACAGGAAATCCAACCCTCGCGCTTCCCAAGGTGCTTCCTGAAGATAAAAAGTAGGCTTCTGACGGCCCCTTCCTGCTCCCCCCTTTCCCCAGCCCTCCCATCCTGCCCCCAGCCCCCAGGGGACCATCAGCTCTAGCACTCAGGCCAGACCAGTGGCCTTGGGAAGAGCCTGGACAGGGGGTGGGAGGTCTGGGCATCCTGGGGCCGCACTTCCGGGCAGCGTGGGTCCGCCCAGGCTTCAGGAGAAAGCAGGACCGACCCACAGACAGCGCTGGATCCTGCTCTGTGGGGTCAGTGGGGAGTCCAGGGAGGCAGAGATTTTTCCTAAAGGGGTAGTAGATGGAAGAGGAGAGAGCCAAGGCTTGTCCTTGGGAAGAAGGCCTTGCTCTGGCTTGATCAGAGACTGTTCTGGGGGCAGAGAGGTGGGTATTGGTGGGGAGGGGGCTTTGTGGTGGGAGACAGTGGTTAAGGTGGCTCTGTAAAGAGGGGGTCTGTTCTTGGAGGGGTGCCATGCACTGCTCCAGTGGGGTCAGGAGGTTTCCAAGTTGTGGTGGGGAGGAGTAGGGAGGTTTTCTGTGTGTGTGTGTGTGGCGGGGCGGGGGGGGGGGGGGGGGGGTTCATTCAAGTTTATTCCTGGGAGGCTCAGGGGATCTAAGGCTGTTGTTCTTGGAGAAGGTTTGGAGAGGCTGGTGGGGGGTGGTGGGGCGCAGGCAGGGTCTCTTTCCACCAGGGAACAGAGGGTATGCCCATGTTTGGTTGTTCTGTGAACATAATCAAGTCTGTTCAGTGAAAGCGTGAGCAGTTCGGCTCGGGGGGTCAGGGCCTGCTCTTTGGGGGCATGGTCAAGGCATGTTGGGGAGTTCTATGGAATCAGGAGCTGTTTCTCTGGAGATCAGGGATATTTCTACATTTAGGGGCTGCTCTTTGCTCTCGGGGGTCTTGGGGGTACAGGTTTTGCAGCACTGGGGTAGTTTGGGGAGGCTTATCAGTGTTGGGGGGGTGCCATGCTCCAATGGGGTGGTGGTGCCTGAGCTAGTTTCTTGACTGCGCTCCCCTCTTCTCCGCCCACTCATCACCCCCTCCCGCGTTGCCACGACAACGTGTAAAACTAAAATTCACTTTCCCGTCGCAGGTGGAGACTAGTAGCGCCCCCTCCCCTAAGCCTGTCCTCATAGGTCGCGCCCCCATCCTGTCGTCGCTAAGGTGACGGGGAGGGGGCGACAGGCATTGGATCTAGGCAGACCAGGGGGCCTGGAGAGTGGGGAGGAGGAAAGGCGGCCTCGGAGTCCGGAGCGAACTCCCCAAACTCGGCTGGGGATGCGGGAAGCCGCGCTGAACACTATTCAGCGTGGTCGTAAGGGTTAAGTCGGAGGGTTAATTGGCTCCGACCGTGGAAGAGCCCTTGGTCCCTCCCTGGCCCAGATGTCTCCTCCGTCTCACCCCCCAAGCCTGGGGCAAGGCTGGTCACCGTGTCCCCCGGGCCTTGAGTGGGGTGGAGAGGTCGGTAGAATGGGGGGGACGCTGCCACCCCCGGAAATTAATTCTCCTGTTTTTTCTCTCCCCTTCCTGCCTCGTCTCTGGTCCTTGTGCCCAACGCGGACCCCACCCCAGCTTCAGGACCCCCTCCTCTCCGAATCTTCTTCGGTGGTCCGCGGATGCTCGCCCGCAGCCGAAGGGCGGCGCGGCCCTCGCGGTTCAGCCACTCCCCCCACGCCGAGGCCTAGGATTTCCCGCCCCCCCCCCCCCCCCGCCGCCAGCGAGCAGCCCCCAGGGCCCCCGCCCTGTGGGGCGGCCCAGGCCCTCCGCACGACCCCTCCCACCTCACCCCAGGACCGCCACGGTCCCCCTCGCCCCCGGTCCCCGACTGGCCCCGAGCCCTCCCGGCCCCCGCCTCCGGCGCAGCCCCCTAGCCACCCCCGCTTCCCTCCCGGCTCAGGCCCCCTCCCCCCGCCGCCCCCGCCCCCGGGGAAGGCAGGCGCCGCGCGGAGCCGGGGCCGATGCAGCTGAGCCGCGCCGCCGCCGCCGCCGCCGCCGCCCCTGCGGAGCCCTCGGCGCAGCTGTCCCCCGCGCCGGCCCCGGCCCCGGCCCCCCCCGGTCCCCTCCCGCGTAGCGCGGCCGACGGGGCTCCGGCGGGGGGGAAGGGGGGGCCGGGGAGCCGCGCGGAGCCCCCGTGCGCTCCGCTCCCGGCCGCGAGCCTCCCGGGCCCCGGCCGGGGCGCGGGCACGGGCGCGGGGATGGACGGCCCCGGGGCCAGCGCCGTGGTCGTGCGCGTCGGCATCCCGGACCTGCAGCAGACGGTAAGCCCCACCGCCCCGTCCCGGTAGCGCCCCCGCCGTCCTCGCCCAGCCCCCCACCCCTCCTTACACCCACCCCACTCCCCCACCGCGCGCTCCGAGGCGGGCGCGGGAGACCCCAGGCCCGCGGCTACTCACCCCTCCCCCGCCGCCTCCGCGGAGACCCCCCCCACCGGCCGGGCGGGGGCGGGTCCCGGGGAAGCACCGCCCTCGGGGCGGGTCCTCGCCCGCCGGCCGCGGAGGCGCGGGGTCCGCGGCTTAGGCTGGGGAGCCCGGGACTCCTGCGTGGGGGGTGGGGGGGAGTTGGGGTGGGGGGGGTCGGGGGGGCTCCCGGGACCTGGTGCTCTGCGCGGGGTCGGGCCGGGCCGCGCTCACGAGCTCGCTCCGCTGCAGAAGTGCCTGCGCCTGGACCCGGCCGCCCCCGTGTGGGCCGCCAAGCAACGCGTGCTCTGCGCCCTCAACCACAGCCTCCAGGACGCGCTCAACTACGGGCTCTTCCAGCCGCCCTCCCGGGGCCGCGCAGGCAAGTTCCTGGACGAGGAGCGGCTCTTGCAGGAGTACCCGCCCAACCTGGACACGCCCCTGCCCTACCTGGAGGTGAGCGGGCAGGGGCGCGCGCAGGGCACCACCACAGGGTTCCGTGGCAGGAGCAGCGAAGGGCACGGTAGCGACGGACGCGGACGGGAAGAGTTAGTGTGGGGCGGTGTGTGTGTGCGGGGCGGGGGTGGGAGGCTGTGTGTGGCCAGCGCAGTGAGCGGTACGTGCAGTGTGTGTGCGGTGCGCAGTGTGGTGTGTGTAGCGTGTGAGGTGCGAGCCTGGCGTGTGGTGTGCAGTCAGCATCTGTGCGTCGGGGGCACACCGTGGTTCTGCAGAGTGGGGTGTGAGTGTGCAGAGCGGTGTGTAGAGAGAGCCGGCGCGTTACCTGTACGCACATCTGCCCCCTCCCCTTCCAGGGGGTCTCTGAAGGCAGACCCGGTCATAATGGAAAGGATATTGTATGCGCCGTCAGGCGTGGGGACACAGGCTTGTAGTTTGGGGCGGTGGTGGCAAGTGCCATGAGCATTAAAATATGCATTATGGTGGCTGAGCACGAAGTGGCTTGGCCTTTTTGGTGTCACAGGGAAATAGGGTTTGTTCTCCTCAGAGAGGACATATCTAGGAAGGTAAGCCTGGAATCAGGTCTTGGAAGAGGAGCGGGATTTTCCAGGGGATCCTGGGGATGGGAATGAGAGGGAAAGGGTGGTGCAGGACAGCAGGCATTCATCCCATCTGAACTTGGGGTTGGCTCTGTGTCACTGGCAGCATGAGCTTTGTGTGGCTGGCAGGGTGAGCAAGCAGGGCTTGGTTTTGTCGGTGCATTTGCTCACTCAGCCCAGGTGAGTGCCTTTTCTCTGCCCTTTTTTTCACCTGAGCAGTTTCGATACAAGAGGCGAGTTTATGCCCAGAACCTCATCGATGATAAGCAGTTTGCAAAGCTTCACACAAAGGTAAGGAGGCAGCCACGGAGAAGGGACTCCAGAGTTACCTCCTGACCCCCACGAGCAGTGTTCTCTTCACCCCAGCCTTGGCTGGATTTCGTGATATTGAAAATGTCCTTTAAAAATTCTCGAGAGCCCTCCTTCTGCTCCTAGCGCCCTCCACCCTGGCTGGGGGCTGAGCACAGTCTCTCTAGCTTGCCTCAGTCTGTTTTCTCCTGTGTCAGGGGTCCACAGCATGCGCTGGGGCTGCTGGAGGGCTGGGTGCAGCTGTTGTGTGGGTGGTCTGGTGATGGGCTCAAGTCAGATCAGGTTCTGGCTGACCCCTCTGGTGGGCTCCTGCGGGGTGGTGGTGGTGGGATATGACAGGGCATGGTGTCTTGGTGGGAGCCTGGGTGGGGTGAAAATGAACAAGCACCAACCAATGTTCTCATTTAGGGGAACCGGGAGGGGGTGGGGGAGAACAAGGGGCCTAGCATTTAGTGGTCGCCCCGTGCTGGGCACTAATAATTGGGCATCTCATTAATTTTCTCCTGGGAGGGACTATTATTATCCCACTTCCCAGATGAAGATACTGAGTCCCAGAGAAGTGAAGTGACTTGCTCACAGGTGTGCAGACAGTGAAGCTGGGGCTGAACCCTGGTCTGTTTGGCTCTGGGTCTCTGTGCCTAGGCACACTTGCTGGGCACCATTGCTAGGTAGGCCTGACCCTGAATATTCTCTGAGGGGCACCTCACTGCCTTCTCTGAATGTGGGAGAGGCAGTGTGGGTGCCGCAGCCCCTACCCACAGGCCGACTCTCTCAGCTCCCACCTCAGGCTCCAGTGACCAGCGGACATTTGCTTTCTGGACACTTCATTGACAATCCCTGGAGCCTGTCTCCTTCTGGGAGAAGGATCTGAGCACTATCACCCCTGTGTCCCAAGGACCCCTCTGTGACCCTGGGGCCTCCATGCCAGGTCTCTCTGCTGCCCCTGGGGCACACAGGGGTCAGGGGCCATGACTCCGGCTGGGCAGAGACTGTGGTGGAAAGGTCTCCCTCTCTCTCCACTCACCCCAGTGTGACCCTGTCGCTCTGGGTTCCTCCCAAAGTGCTTACCTCTTCTCTAAAACTGTCCCAAGCAATCCCGAGGACATTGGTGACTATTGGCCTCCAGTGAGTCCCACTTGCTTTTAGAGCGAGTTTCAACTCCTTACCCCAGGCCCGTACTTCTACCTGCCTGGCCTCTGACCCCCCCACCATCATACCATCCACCCTGGGCCTGGCTGAGGTCTCTCCCCTGTCAGGAGCACCTTTCCTCCTGTGTCATTGTCCAGACCCACCTTGGTTCCCATTTATGATGTACCCTGATCGTTTCTAGAAGACCTGGGGCCTCCAGCCGGGGCACCGTGCCTTGTGCGTGCAGCATCTGTAGCACCAGCCTCAGTGAGGCTTTGGATGAGTGAATTTTGCTGAGTGAATTGATGCATGACTAGGTGAATGAATGAAAGGCAGTCAAAGTCATGTCACAGGAGGGGCCGCTTATGGGTGCGGAAGGGCCTCTGGGGTGGCGGTCTGCCTTTGCATGATCTCATGAGGAAGAAGGAGCAGGCTACCTTGGGGGTGATGGGGACTTGGGGGTGACAGGGACATGGGCTGTGGTGAGGGTAGCTCCTGCCTGGGAGCCTTGGGCTGTTCCGGGCTGGGCAGGTTGGCGCACCAGGGCTGGGGGGAGGAGCCAGGGGTGAGGTTGGGGTAGGGAACTCTCAGGGGGGCGTGGCCAGGGCAACGTGGCCTTGATGAGGGGCTGGGTGGGCTGAGACTAATTATTGCGGTGGGTGTGGGATGCAGGGAGGGACTTCAAGCAGCAGGAGGGCCCAGTTGAGCTGGGAAGGGCCATGGTGGGGGTGTAGGGCTTGAGGTGGTATGAGGGGGCGACAAGGTCATGATGGAGGCTGACAGGTCAGACTGGGGGCATGGGGCAGTAGATGCTCCACAGGTGGCCTGAGGCCTCCTGGTGGAAGGTGGGTGACAGAAGATAGTAGCTGTGGGGCTGGGCTGAGTAGGATGGCTGCGTTTTCCAGGCAAACCTGAAGAAGTTCATGGACTACGTCCAGCTGCACAGCACGGACAAGGTAGCCCGCTTACTGGACAAGGGGCTGGACCCCAATTTCCACGATCCTGACTCAGGAGGTAAGAAGCAGAGCAGGAAGGGGCATGGCCTTGGAATGGTTGGGACCTTAACCTTCATCTGTCCCTTGAACCCAGAGTGTCCTCTGAGCCTTGCAGCCCAGCTGGACAACGCCACGGACCTGCTGAAGGTGTTGAGGAATGGTGGTGCTCACTTGGATTTCCGCACCCGCGATGGGCTCACTGCCGTGCACTGTGCCACACGCCAGCGGAATGCCGCAGCTCTGACGGTCAGTGTGGGTGGGGCCCTGGCCTGGAGGGGCACGTGGCCCAGCAGGGGGAGGAAGCTGGGCCCCGCATGAATGCTGAGGCTCCTTGCCCTCAGACTCTGCTGGACCTGGGCGCTTCACCTGACTACAAGGACAGCCGCGGCCTGACGCCCTTGTACCACAGTGCCCTGGGGGGCGGGGATGCCCTCTGCTGCGAGCTGCTCCTTCACGACCATGCTCAGCTGGGGACCACCGATGAGAACGGCTGGCAGGAGATCCATCAGGTAGGCAGGGAGTGTGAAGGTGGGGAGTGTCTGCTTCTGTCTGGGGGTAAGGGTGAAGTTCCTGGCTCCGTCAGGGAGTGGGGGGCAGGGGGGGTTCCCGGCCCTATCTGTAGGATTGAGGGTCCTCTCTGTTGCTCTGTTCGGGGACCCAACAGCACCTCCCTCATCCCCCAGGCCTGCCGCTTTGGGCACGTGCAGCACCTGGAACACCTGCTGTTCTATGGAGCTGACATGGGGGCTCAGAACGCCTCAGGAAACACAGCGCTGCACATCTGTGCCCTCTATAACCAGGTGTGACTACATGTGTATACGTGCATGTGTGTATACAGGTGCCCCGGTACAGTGCTTACGTGTGGACGCATGTTGGGTCCTGTGTGCTACTTCCTGAGTGCATGTCCTGTGTCCTGCCGTGAGCTGTGGCCTCGTAGGCCTATGTGTGCACATCTGTTCCCTAAACGAACAAGTCACATGTGTGAGTTGTGCACATCCGGGCTTTCTGGGTCAAGTGGACTTGTGTGTGTTGTGTGTACCTGATCTGCCAATGCCTATGCTATGCACATGTGCACGGGACGTGGAGGTGTGGGTGTATGTGCCCTGCACCCCCGTCTGTGCCCTGGTGTGTGTGCATGCTGTTGTATCCTGACCCCACCCCTCCAGCTGCCCAGTTGTGACCCCCCACTCTGACCCTCCCAACAGGAAAGCTGTGCTCGAGTCCTACTTTTCCGTGGAGCTAACAAGGATGTCCGCAATTACAATAGCCAGACAGCCTTCCAGGTACAAGAGTGATTTACAGGAACAGGAGGCTGACCGCTGGGTGTCTGTCTCTGCGTGACTTGATCTCTCTGGGCCTTGGTTCTTCCCCTGTAAGGCAATAGCAGAGCTCTCACTCCAGGATCGGGCCAGGGTGAGGTAGAGGAAGAGGGTGGGCCAGTGCAGTGCCCAGTTCATGGTGGGGGGAGGGCTTCACTGTGGTTGGTTTCCTTGTCTTCCTTCCAGGGAGAGAGGAGGGTCATAGGGCTCTGGGGTCAGGGGAAAACCAGTGTGGGCTTGACCTGCCAGAAACAGGCCGGGTACAGAGGCCAAACCAGGGGTGAGAGGATTGGTTCCAGTCCCTGACTTAATTCAGGTGGTGTTTCTGAGCCCCTTCTCCAGTTGGGTTTGGTTCTTGGCACTGGGATGACCACATGGGTGGGTCTCTGTATGACCTGGAGTTTGTGGGTGGGGGAGACTTTTGGACCATGGAGAGAGCTGGGATTCTCTTCTCAGTGAATGTGAGGGCCTTCAGAGGTCTTGTCAGAGATGTGAGGAGAACAGGTAGGTCCTCCCTGGGCATCAAGTCAGGGGGCAGACGCAGTAGCAGAAGAGCCTGGTAGGTTTGAAGGAGTCTGGAAGGGCCTGTTAGGTGACTAGATGCAGGGGTGGGGGAACGGAAGACGGAGGGTAGCAGGTGTGAGGCCATGGCTGACACTTGTGCGCCGGTGTGTGCGGAGGGGCTGTGACGAGGGTCACTGGGGTGACCTGTAGGCCCGGACTGTCCTAGTTTTAGCTCTGAAAGTTTCGTGTCCCAGGAAACCTCTCAGTCCTAGGCTGAATAGGGTGGTGGGTTAGACAGGGGCCACAGTCTGAGCCTGGGGACCCCAACCAAGGAAGATCCCACACAGCAGCCCAGGCAGAATGCACAGGGGCCGAGGGAGGCAGGTTTGGCATCCCTGAGCCCCCCCTCGCCCTCCCTCCTCAGGTGGCCATCATCGCAGGGAACTTTGAGCTCGCAGAGGTCATCAAGACCCACAAAGACTCGGATGTTGGTGAGTTCTGCTCAACCCAGATCCCTGTTGGATGTGGATTTGTGGGGGTTGTCGGGGCTCCCACAGGTACAGGGGTCAGTGGGGATGGTACAGGGGAGCCCTCCATACCCTGAACCTCTTCCTCCCGGCTCTACTTTGGTCAGTGGTCCTGAGGTGTGGGGACTGTGCTGAGGGAGGGGCCTGTGTAGAGTGGACAAAGGGTCTGAATAAGAGTCGAGAGTATGGTTAGGTTGGGGACACTGCTGGGTTTAGGGATCGATTTAGGTTGAGAGTGGGGTTGAAGTTAGGGTCAAGATTCTTCTCCTGTTAGGTCGTACAAAGGGCCAGCCGGGGGCATGGGGCAGTGGATCTCAGTCATTGACCCTCAGTGTGTCATTGGTGCCTGGATTAAGAGGCAGTTTAAGTGGCCCATGGCGTGCTTCAATATGACAAGATCACGTAAAGAAAACAAAACACAGTGGTGGGGATGCGCTGAGTTCTGAACCAGTATGCCAAGGAGATCCCAGTATATGCCTGACTCATGGTCTCAGTAGGAAAACCAGGAGATGCCACCGGTGGCAGAAGTATGGGCAGAGCCATCACACTGGAGCCTCAGGGAGGTCCCCACCCACTCCCATGTGATGGGTGTGGAGCCGCTCTGGGACCTGTCCTTAGAATCCTGCCTGCTCTATCCTGTGTGAAGTGGCTGGGGCTATGGGAGAGGGTAGGCCTCCCCTCTGGAAAGGCCACCCCTCCAGCTACCTGGCCACAGAGGGGCTCCCTTCTCAGCTCCCTTTGTCCTGGGTGGACCAGGTTTTCCCTCCCATGGTTCTCTGTGGAACACAGACTCCCAAGCTCCCCTTTTCGCGATGGGTGCAGTGTCCTCATTAAAAAAAAAAAATTATAAGTGACGTTGGACAGCAAAGGGCTAGGGTTGGCCTTGGTTCTATTGTGAGGTTACAGTCGGGGCTGGGGTTGAATTTGGACTGGGGTTAAGATTAAGGTCAAATTTATGTTTAAGAATTCTTCCTTCTGTAGTGTCTTCCCTGAAAAGACCGTCTCAAATGAGGCTTGGTTATGAGCCTGTCATGTCCCAGGCAGGCCAGGGGACCATGATGATGGACCAAGTCTCTAAGAAGGGAGGGGTGGACTCAGCAGCTGCAGAAGCTCAGTGCAGCGAGCATCAGTAGGCGCTCGTTGGAGAAACGGCTGGGCTGATGACGTGGTGGAGAATTTGGGTCCAGGTTCTGGTGGGGAGAGAACCCCGATGAGCTCTGAGGTTTGAATTAGGGACAAGAGACAGAGTGAGGGCTCAGTTATAGTCTGGCTGGGACTGGTAAGTGTTTTGGAGGTAGTTGTTAGCCTGGGAGAACCGTGGTTTGTGGACATGGGGATCCTTTCATATTCTCGTGATTGACCATGGGAGAGCTACTAAGTAAGGCCTCTGTGCCTCAGTTTTTCTTAAGTAAAATATGGTTATCTTAAGTAAAATAGTAAAAATTCCTATCTCTGACCTCCTGTGGGATTTGATTCTGTGTGTCTGGACTCTGGCAGGTGGCCTTGGTCCATCTGACTAGAGGGAGGGGGGTGTCTGGTCCTGACCAAGAGAGAGGAAGTCTCCAGCTGCCTCTCATTTTCCTGATGTGGACAGAGATACTAGGGTCCCTAGGGTCACCGTTATTATGATTTACTGTCTGGCTGGCCCAGAGTGCGATCACCTGCTTTGCGTTGGGCACACCGTTGCTGAGCTGATGTACAGAGCAGGCAGCCATACCTGTTAGTCCCTGTGTGGGCACTGGCTTTGCTGGCCACGTACCCTAACCTGCTCAGGCATCACATGTATGCTCAAATGGCATAGCCGGATATCCTTGAGTTACAGGTAATATATCCATTAGTATTTACTATAAGCTTTGTTATCTTAGGCCACTCTCTCAACAACCCCTCAACAAGTGATTATTATTAGTCTGTTTTTACAGAGTTGGTTAAGGGCAGAACCTGTCTTTGGACCTGGGGAATCCAGGGGTTTGTCCTTGTCACTCCTACTCCCTCTGCACACCTTCACTCCAAGGACACTCCCTCAGTGACACTCACAAGTGGCCATGTCTCACCCCAGCTTGGGGACCCTGGGTGGGTCTGCATACAGAAGAGCTGGAGGGAGGCTCTGCCTATCGACCCTCTTTTTTCTTCCTCAGGAAAGGAGCCCTAGTGGAGGGTCTGGTGGGCTGGGTCCTGTTACCCTTCAAGGGACGTGACACATTGAAGCCTATTGGCAGGCCTCTAGCCCTTAGACTGATAGGTCTGGGAGCAGTCACCTCTGCCTCCTCACCTCTGTCACCTCAGGCCAACTGAGGGCCCACATTCTCCCCTCCATCTCTCCCATACATGCTTTCAAGGGCAGGTCTCACTGACTTGCTGTCCCATAGTGCCTGAGGGAAGTGCTTCTAATGCTATAGCCAGGAATCTCGTTAAATTTTTTTTTTTAATGTTTATGTACTTTGAGAGACAGACACAGAAGTGGAGAGGGGCAGAGAGAGAGAGGGAGACACAGAATCTGAGGGTGGGTGGGGGGAGGAAGTGGGGGGCTCTGAGCTGTCAGCACGGAGTCTGACACGGGGACGCAGGACTCAAACTCGTGAACTGAGATCATGACCTGAGCCGAAGTCTGACGCTCAACTGACTGAGCCACCCAGGCACCCCACCAGGGATCTTGTTAAATGTACATTTTGACTCATTGGGTCTGGGCGGAGCCTCAGAGTCTGCATTTCCAATGAGTTTCAGCTCTGAGGTGAGGCTGAGGGTTTGTTGCCCACACTTTGGTAACGGGAGTCTAGAACAGGGCTTGGCCAATGAGACCTTGCAAGCTAAATTCAGCCCACAGTCTGCTTTTTTGTTTGTTTGTTTTGTTTTTAAATTGAGGCTTTAAAATTGAGGATTTAAATTTCATTTAAAGTTGAATTCACACAACATAAAATTAATTATTTTAAGTGGAATTATTCAGTGGTATTTAATATATTCACAGTGTTATACAACCAGATCTATTGAATTTCAAAACATTTTCATCACCTTGAAAAGGAAACCGAGTATACATTAATTATTCCACATTCTCTTCTCTTTTAGTCCCTGTCAACCTTTAACACACTCTCTGTCTTTACAGATTGACCTATTCTAGATATTTCATATAAATAGGATCATATAATATGTGACTCTTGGTTTTTGGCCTCTTTCACTTAGCTTGTTTTCAAGCTTCATCCATATTGTAGGATGTATCACTACTTCATTCTTTTTTATGGCTGAATAATATTCCATCATTTATATTTATAAAATTTTGTTAATCCATGCATCCTCCAGCAGGACACTTGGGTTGTTTGTACCTTTCAGCTATCATGAACATTGCTGCTGTGAACATGTGTGAAATATATTTGAATATCTGTTTTCAGTTATTTGGGGGTATAAAGTTAGGAGGGAATTGCTGGGCCATATGATAATTCTATATTTAACTTTTTGAGAGACTACCAAATTGTTTTTCATCACTTTACGTTCCTACCAGCAACATATGAGAATTCCGAAGTCTTCAAATCTTTGCTAACACTTGTATTCGTCAGTTTTTTTTTTTTTTTTTTAATTATGGCCACTCTAGTCAGTGTGAAGTAGTATCTCATTGTGGTTTTGATTTGCATTTCCCTAATGGCTAGTGATGTCGAGCATCTTTTCATGTGTTTATTAGCCATTTGTACATTTTCTTTGGAGACTTGTCAAGTCCTTTGCTTATTTTTTAATTGCTCACAGAACAAGTTAGGAAGTTTTCTTTCCTCTTCTAGTTTTTGGAAGAGTTTGAGAAGGATGTGTGTCAATACTTCTTTAAGTGTTTGGTAGAATTCACCAGTGAAGCTGTTTGATGCTGGAATTTTCTTTGTTGCAAGATTAGTGATTGTGGATCCATCTCCTTGCTTGTTATAGGTCTGTTTAGATTTTCTACTTCTAGAGTCAGTTTTGGTAATCTCTGTTTTTCTAGAAGTATGTTCATCTCATCTAAGTTATTTAATTTGTTGACATACAATTGTTCATAGTATTCTTTTTTAATCCTTTTTAATTCTGTAAGATCGGTAGCAGTGCCACAGTTTCACTTCTGATTTTAGTTGATTGTGTCCCTCTTCTCTTTTTTCTCTATGCCAGTCTAGCTATAGGTTTGTCAGTGTTGTGGATATTTTCAAAGAAACAACTTTTGTTTTCACTGATTCTCTCTATATTTCTGTTCTCTTTTTCATTTATCTTTGTCTATCCTTATATTTCCTTCCTCTGCTAGATTTGGGTTTTGTTTGCTCCTCTTTTTCTAGTTCCTTAAGATGTGCACTTAGGTTATTGATTTGAGACTTTTATCCTTTTTTGATATAGATGTCCACAGCTATGAATTTCCTTGTTGGCACAGCTTTTGCTGCATCCCAAAAGTTTTGATGTTTTATGTTTTTGCTTTCATATTCTCAGAGTGTTTTCTAACTCTGAGTTTTCTAACTAAGAGTGTGTTGTTTGTTACATATTTGTGAGTTTTTCCGTTTTTTTTTTTTTTTGTTATTGTTTTTGTTGAATTCTAGCTTCATCCCATTGTGATTGGATAAGATACTTTATGTGATTTCAGTTGTTTAAAATTTATTTAGACTTGTTTTGTGGCCCAACATGTAGTCTACGCTGGAGAATGTTGCATGTGCACTTGAGAATAATGTATATTCTGCTCTTGTTTTCTGTAGTGTTCTAAACACATATCTGTTAGGTCTAATTGGTTCAAGTCTTCTATGTCCTTATTGATTGTCCTTACTGATAGATTGTTCTATATATTATTGAAAGTGGGGTGTTGAAAGTCGTAAATATTATTATAGAACTGTCTATTTCTCCAAATGTGTTAATGTTTATTTCATATATTTTGATGCTCTGTTGTTTGGCACATATATGTTAATAATTGTTAATCTATTTGATGAATTGACACTCTTTTGTCTATATGCAATGTCCTCTGTCCTTGTAACACTTTTTATCTTTAAGTCTGTTTTGTCTGATATAAATGTAGCAACTTAGCTCACTTAGTTACTATTTACATGAACTATCTTCCTTTATCCTTTTACTTTAAACCTACTTGTGTCTTTGGATCCAAAGTGATTCTTTTGTAAATAGCATATAGTTGGATCATGTTTTTAAAAATCACCATCTGCTTTTTAAATAAAGTTTTATTGGAACTCAGCCACACCCATTTGCTTATATATTGTTTGTGGCTGTTTTTGTGCTAGAGTGGCAATGTTGAGTCCTTGGGACAGAGACTATATGGCTTGCAAAGTCTGAAATAGTTACTATCTGATTCTTTACAGAAGTTTGCCAACCCCTTGTCTAGAACATCTTTTACGGTTTTCCTTGTTAGAGTCACCTATAGATGGTCCAGTATAGCAGTAGTGTAGTGAGCTTTATCATATGTGGCCTGTTCTGTCTCTGCTGAAGCCTGCGAAATGGGCAGTTCCAAGAGCAGGTCTGAACACACTCAGGACCTCGTTTGGCTGACAGGAAGAACAGGCTTCTACCCCTGAAGCTAGAGTTATTGGCAGTTTGGGATGTGATCCCTAATGGTAGCTTCAGTCATAGGCTGGCCAACTGTCCTGGCTGCCCAGGACTGAGGCAGTTCCTGGGACATAGGATTTTAGTTTTAAAATCTGGAAAGCAAACCAGGGTGTTGGTCACCCTATCTGGTTGCCCAGAGTCTCATCTGTGCCCCCCCCCCCCACTCCAGTACCATTCAGGGAAACCCCCAGTTATGCAAAGCGGCGGCGGTTGGCTGGCCCCAGTGGCCTGGCCTCCCCTCGGCCCCTGCAGCGCTCAGCCAGTGACATCAACCTGAAGGGTGAGGTGCAGCCGGCAGCTTCTCCTGGACCTTCTCTGCGAAGCCTCCCCCATCAGCTGCTGCTCCAGCGGCTGCAGGAGGAGAAAGACCGGGATCGGGATGGTGACCAAGAGAATGACATCGGTGGCCCCACAGCAGGCAGGGGCAGCCAGAGCAAGATCAGGTAGGAGGGGTCTGGGAGGCCCTGGCAGGGTCTGGGTGGGTGGGGTGCTGGGACCCGAGCAGGAGGAACCGGCATGGAGAGGCCTAGTGGTGCCTGGCACCTCTACAGTGATGGGCTGAGGCTTGGGGTGGGGGGCTTGCAGGCCCCCAGATGGGCCTCCCGGATGGGAAGCAGAAGAAGGTGAGGCCCTGTCCACGCTGATCTGGTTGGATCTGGACTTGCTCCGAGCAGAGCTCAGGGAGCATGTTGGAAGGAGAGGGTTTGGCCAGCTCTGTGCTTTACAAAGTTTCTTGCAGTGCTAGGAGGGCAAAGGCTGAGATGAGGCAGGGCTGGGTGGTGTGGGGTTAGGGGTCAGGGAATGGAGTTTTTATCTCCATGAGGGCTTGAAGTCTATGAGTGACCCCTATCCCTGTCTCCAGGGGGGAGTCTTTGTCTTTCTCCCCACCCCTCCAGCCCTATATAACCACAAGACTCTGCTTCTACTCTTTGCCCCTTACCGTTAGCACTGGGACCCTGAGAAGCAGGGATACGCCGGGGGGGGGGGGGTGGGGGGGAGGGGGAGGGTGGGGTGGTGGTGGGGGTTTTGGCATCTCTGGCACTTAGAGGAAGAAGCCTGGGCTGAAGCCCCACCGGCTTTGGTGGGCACTGGCTCTATAGATGGACAGTTGTAGACCTGGCATCAGTTGACTGGGTGACAGCTAACCACTCCATGCTTAGGTTTCTCATCGGTAAGGTAGAACTAATTCCACACAGTGGTTTCCTCTGGGAAGCCTTCCAGAACCTGGGCAGGTGATGGGTCCCTCCTGGGATCCCCTGGCCCACAGCACAGTCCAGCCTCTGCTGGTTAAGGCATCTCTCTTCCCAGCACTTCGAGGGCAGGAGCCGTCCTCTTACAGCTTCCCCAGAGCCAGTCACATAGGAGGTGCTCAGGAGACACTGTTCAATGAGTTACATAAACAGCACTTTGTTTTCAAGATGACAGCTGGGCTGAGCAGCATATGTGTATCATCTCACTTCACCTTGGCCATACGTGAGGCTCTGCTCTATTACTGTTTTACAGATGAGGGTCCTGATGCTCAGATGGGGTAAGTGACTTGTCTAAAGTCACAGAACTAGGAAGCGACATAACCGGGCGGGCCCCAGGTAGACCTGGTCCCCGAAGTTTCTAAGCCTGAGTGTTCAGCACAGGGCTTGGGGTGCAGCATGAGCTGATAGAAGCCATTTCTTCCTCTGCCTTTGTCCCTGCTCGTGCAGCTGTGACCTGTGATGTCTCCTCTCTTTCCGTGTCTCTGCCCAGACTCCAAGGCTGTCTGTCCTGCTCCAAATCACCTTAATTCTCCCCTGAAGCTTTTGCATGTCCCATGGATTTCTTAAGGGTAGGATGGCCCAGTGGCGAAAGGAACGAACTTTGGGATATTTCGGTTTTCCAGAAACAAAAAGCTATAGATGCCCTGCTTTCATTTATCTTTTTGTATATTCGTTTATCTTTTCAGCAAGCATAGAACTGAGACCTGCTCTTTATGGGGCTCTAGCTCACTGTTCTGTGGGGATGGCAGGATTATTATTATTTTTCTACAAACATTTAGTAGGTGCCTGGAGTGGTAGGAGCAAATAGCAGGGAGTTCCTAAAGGTGTCAGAAGGACACTGGCAACTGGGGCCCGGGCCTAAGAAGCAGTTAGGTGGGCAGTGATTCAGGTAAGGGGGCCTCTTGGTGCGTGGCCAGGAGGGGGCTGAGGAAGTTTGGTGCACCACGGGAGGGAGAAAACCTCATAGGAAGAGATGGCCTTTGGTGAAGGGAGAGAGGATGGCATTCGAGCTGCGGGCTGGGGTGGAGAGGTGATGCAGAGGGATGCCTTGTCTTGGGTTTCCCCTCCCCCCAAACCAGCACCCCCTATTGGTAGAGCCTGGCAAGGAGCCCTTAGCCCCCTGCAATGTGTGACAGAGTTTCTGCCCCCCTCCCCCCCCCCCCCCCCAGCATCCCAGAGCAGGACAGAGGAAATTGGGGCTGTAGCTGAGTGACAGTGACTTAATAGCTGGGAGCATGAGTGGGATTAGAATGAAGTGCTGGGAACAGTATCATGAGTAGCCCAGAGGAAGAAAAGGTCCCTAACCATGTGACTGGAGTGTAGCTGACTCTCACATCCCAGAGAGCCGGGCTATTGCCTGAGAATGTGGACCCGGGCTGCCTAGGTACTAGGGAGCCAGTGCAGGCTTCTTAGCAGCGGGAAGGTGGAGGGCCGA
Organism: Prionailurus viverrinus; assembly: GCF_022837055.1. Lineage (NCBI taxonomy): Eukaryota > Metazoa > Chordata > Mammalia > Carnivora > Felidae > Prionailurus > Prionailurus viverrinus. Next base: position 139,459,896 of record NC_062567.1, read on the forward strand.
GGCCTCAGGTTCCGTGCCCAGGTCGGGGGAGCTGTCCGGGGAAGGTGGTCAGCATGGAGTGGGCATGGGCATCAGAGGCAGGTATCGCGGAGGAGAGGACACAGGTCTGGGGGAGGATTTGGGCGCCCGGCACGTGGCAGGGGCCAGGAGGAGGAGAAGGCCAAGGCCTGGGCAGGCGGGCTGGGGGCGGGCCGCTGGGGGAGCCGCCCCCCCAAGCCCTCCCCAGCTCCCACCCGGCTCTGCCCACCGCGTCCCCCGCCTTCCTCAGCCGACCCCTCCTCCGCCCCCTCCGTGCGCTGCAGTGCCCCTCGCCCCGTGGCCTCTCCCGCCGCGGGGGCCGCGGCGGCGAGGCGGCCGCTGGAGGGGAGGGAGGAGGGCCGGCCGCCGCCGCCGCCGCCCGCAGAGGGAGGAGCCGGGCCGCGGAGGAGGCGGGGCGCGAGGAGCGGCCGCGGCATGGAGCGAGCCCGGCGCGCCCGGGAGCGCAGCCCCGCGGCCCCGGAGCCCTGAGCGGGCGCGGCTCGTGCGCTGGCGGGAGCGGGCCGGGCGCGGCGGCGCGGCCCATGGAGCGGCCCCGGGCCGGGCCCCCGGCGGGCGGGCGGGCGGCGGCGGGCGGCGGGCGGCGGGCGCTGCGGCGGCGGCTGCGGTGAGGCCGGCGGCGGGGCCGGGCCGCGCGCCATGGAGGCCCCGGGCGCCGGCTTCGCGTGCCCGCTGCCCCCCGGCATCGCGTCCGTCACCTACGTGTTCGTCTACAGCCCGAGCGGGCCCGGCGGCCCCGGCGGCCCCGGCCCCGCGCCCGGCCCCGGCCCGGCGCCCCCCGCGCCCCCCGCGCCGCCGCCCCGGGGCCCGAAGCGGAAACTTTACAGCGCCGTCCCCGGCCGCAAGTTCATCGCCGTGAAGGCGCACAGCCCGCAGGGCGAGGGCGAGATCCCGCTGCACCGCGGCGAGGCCGTGAAGGGTGAGGGGGGCGCGGGGGGCGGGGTCGCGGGGCGCGCGGGAGGAGGGCGGGGGGCGCCACTCCCGGGTGCGTGGTTGGGGTCCTCCGCGATCGTGGAGGGGCTGATGCCATTTTCGGGGTCTGTGTCATGGGGGGGGGGTGTCTCTGGAACTCTGAGCCGCTGTGGTCATTATGGGATGCACCTGCCACTGGGGATTCCTTGTGTCACCGTGAAGGGCTCTGTGTCAGGGAGGGGTGCCTGCCTTTACGGGGGGGGGGGGGGGGTCCTGTCATGCGGGTCCCTCTCCGTCCTCTGTCACTGTGGGTTCCCTGTTGTCACCATGGAGGTTCCTCTCGTCATGGGGGTGTTTCTGTGTCATGATGGAGGTTGGTGTCATTGGGGTTCTGTGTATTTGAAGGACCCTATCCCACCAGGGACCTTCCTCGAATATGGGATTCCTGTGTCACTTCTGGGACTCATTCATTGGAAATCCTTGTGATAGGTGGGGACCCTGTCCCATGGTGGGGGATATGTGTGACAGTTATGTGGGTGTCTGTGTATTATGGAGGTTTCTGTCACTGACGCTTCCTGTGTTTTGGGGAGATCCTGTGCCATGACAAGCTCCTCTCATCATGGGGGCCTCTGTCATTACTGGGGTCCTATCCTTGTGGGTGCTGTATGTCCAGGGAGCCTGGGAAGGAAACAGTTGTGAGGTCGGCCCTCCTTTGGTCCATCATGTGGCCTAACCCTTGGTCGCAGCACAATGACCCTGAGTTTTTGGCAGTGACCTTTGGGGTGGGCGACAGAGCAAGGATGGGGGTTGGTTCAAGGAGTAGGAAGAGAAGGGTCAGCCGAGAGGACAGGAGCAGGATTGTGGCCCCTGCCTCTGCTTCCTGTCCCCCCTCGAGTGTGTCCATCTGTGTGTCTCTCTGTCCCCCACATGCCTGTCCTGTGCTGTGTCCATCTGTTCCTTTCTGTCTTCTGTGTGACTCTCAAAATCTTCCCAGGGAAAAATCCAGGAGGATGAAGGGGAGGAAGGGAACAGAAGGGGAGAAAGGGTGAAGGAGGGGTGTGTGTGAAGGGTCAGGGTAAGCAGAGCCTGAGCCTGAGGTGGTGGTGGGTGAGGTGGGTTCCTGAGTGTCCTGCTCTACGCTGACACCCTATCTGGCTTCTGTCCCTCCAGTGCTCAGCATTGGGGAGGGCGGTTTCTGGGAGGGGACCGTGAAAGGCCGCACGGGCTGGTTCCCGGCCGACTGCGTGGAGGAGGTGCAGATGAGACAGTATGACACACGGCATGGTGAGTGACCCCCCCCCCCATCCCCTGGGTGGCTACTGAGGGGTACTGCCCCTTCTAGCTCCCCTGTGGTCTTGCTTGGCGTTAAACCCGCAGATATTCACAGAGAAAAGACTAAACTCAAACACACATCCGAAGTGGACGCAAACTTGTGTACGTGACAGACACAGGGTGCACACACCCTGTACGTACTGAGGAGCACATGTGCAGGGAGCTGGGCACTTTACAGCTGTAGAGACACACGTGACCTGCCCATAGGACACGTATTATGAATGTGCATCTGTATGTGATCCCACATGTGGCTCCCAGTGACTATAACCCCCCGCCAGACACACACACACACACACACACACACACACACACACACACACACACACGTAGTCGTCACAGAAATACTGGGTGTTTGGGGTGTGAGATTCCTGTGTGGCTGGCAGATAAGTAAAGAGGTCAGTGTGAGAAAAGAGGCGTCTTTCCAAGGTGGACAGATTGTCCAAGTGGGCAGTGCAGGGAAGCCTGGGCCAGCCAAGAGGAAATGAGGCCAGTTGGGCCCGGAGGGGCTGTCGTGGGTGCCTTGGGGCCAGGATGGTCCGAGGGTAGCAAGTGGGGGACGGCTCTATCCTCGGCCTGCAGGGAGGCCGTGAGGGCAAAGGCTGCAGTTCTTGAGGCTGGTGGACGGCTTTGGTCAGACCTTGCTGACTGCCTGGGCCTCCAGAAAGCACCCCTCTGGGTGTTGGGATCTGAGGTGGTCCTGCCAGCAGAAAACAGTGGCTGTTCCTTCCATAGCTCCCAGGCCCCCGGACCCATGAGTGTTGTTTCTGCCTTAGAGAGTCAGTGGGAGAAGTGGTGGCCAGTGATTGTTACCAGTGTCGCGTCTAGACCAAGGGTGCACGCATTCCTCCCTCTGCACGTGAAGGGCTTGGGCCCAGGGTTGCTGTGCTCCGTTGCCCTGGGTTGTGAGTCTCTCAAGGGGACAGCCCCCCTCCTCCCCCAGCCGTGTGGCCTGGACTTCTGCTCTGTGTGGAGCATGGCAGAGTCCCACGGAGGCAGGGGTGCAGCTGCTGTTCCTGAGCAGATGCCTTTAGTACTTTACTCAGCCATTCCCTATCTTGCCCTGACAGATCTCCTGGTGGCTGGGTGCCTATAAGGGACATGGCCCCCTGTTGTCTGCCTGTGGAGTGTCGTTGGGGCCGTGTGTCCAGGTGGGGAATGGTTTCAGAAGTTTGGGTCCTGGTGCCAACTTCATGGAGGAGGGTGGGGAAGAAAGGGCCTCTGGCTTGACAAGTAGGGACGGGGTCCTATGCGCCCCTGGGGGAGGACGGTGAAGACTCTGGTTTGAGAACTGTGTGGATCCAGAAGCTGATCTGAAGCTGGGAAGGGGTTGGGGAGGTCTGGACTGGAGCTGGGATTTGAGAAGAGCAAATGTTTACTAGGTGTTTGATGTGTGCCGGGCCCTGTGTTGGGAGCTGGGTTGCGGAGGCCGGCTCTCTGCCTAGAGAGGAACAGGCACGCACAGCAGCTACAGCAGATATGCTGGCGCGCGGCTGTCATGATGTGAGTCCAGGGGGGCCCCCGGGGTTGCCCTGAAGGAGTTGGAGAGGAGCCGCGAAGGAAGCTGGGGGTCTGCTATGCGGTTGGTTAGCTGATGGGGCCGGGGGCCGGGCCTGCTGTTGCAGATCTCCGTGTGCTGGCATCTCGCATGCTCCTAGCAGCGTCTGGACGTGTGGCATAGTTTGAAGCACTTGTATAGATGAGAACTCACTTACTCATCCCGGCAGGTCTAAGAGGTGGAGGCTGTTGTTAGTTCATCTCGAGGAGGGCAGTGGGCTGCAGAGTCTGCTATAGCTGCCATGCTTCAGGGCCTCTGAGTGAGTGAACTCAAGTGTGTGCGCTGAGAGATAGGGGGGCTTTACTGGGGAGCGTGAGGCCGGTCAGGTGGCTGTGAGAGCAAGTGGAGGAACTTGCCAGTTTGCTGCAGCGTTGCAGGAGACTGGGTCGTATTGTCTCGATTCTTCAGGTCGTTTAGGGTTAGGGTGAAGGCCCAGGCAGAGCAGAGTGAGAGGTGGAGAGGGCTAGGGTGGGCTGAGAATCCCGAAATGGGAGAGTGTAAGGAGTGACCTGGAGAAGGAGTTGTAGGCCTCCGGACAATTGCAGGGCTCCTAGACCAGGGTGGCTCTGGGGTTTGTCACCTGGAAGAGTCAAAAGGGACCTAAGTAGATGGGATCCTTTCATGGGTAGGCAGAGGGAGAGAGGCCTGTGGGGTCTGCCAGCTGGCAAGGCGTGGGAGTGACCTCTGTCCTCATCTGAAGACCAGCCACCAGCTGCTCTGATCTGGGACCCAAGTGCTGAGTTCTGCCGGAGGCCAGAGGGCAGCTCAGGAATGGGAGTCTGCTTCTGACAGGCCCAGCTTTCTTTCCAAAAACAGATCTGTTTCTGAGACTGGAGATTGGGACAGAGAAGGACTTACAGGCCAAAAAGGGGCCACTGCTGGGGGCCAGGCTGATGCCCAGGGTCATCAGAGAGTGTACCTCCCAGGCACCTGTCTGGGGCAGAAGGGGTAAAAGGAACAGTTGCAGGCAGAGAGCTGAGAGCTGAGGTGAAGCCCTGTGTGCTCAGAGGGTCTGTAGGGCACCTGGACAGCTCTGGCCAGCTCCTCCCTCCCCTCCCCTTCCTCCTTCCCTCCTCTCCCTCCATCCCTCCTTCCCTGTCTTTCCAGTACTTGGGGGGTCATGCTGTGTGTTTTCACTTGAGCTGGCTTTTACATGTCTGATTAATAAAACTGGAAGATGAATTTTTGTTATGTAATTAGGATAATTTGTTTGACAAAATCTAAAAAATGGAGGTTAATGAACTGTGCAGTTTGAGGGGGTCCTTCTGCAGGCAGGTACCATGAACGTTCCAACATTTTCAAACGTTGGGTCAATGTGAAGAAGGGTGTGATGGAGGCAAGAAGGGGTCTGATGCTCCCCCTCCACCAGCAGTGATGAGACTTGGCCTGCTCTGGCCTTGGAAACGGCAGAATGGTGTGTGCAGCCACATTACAGAGGGTCTTAGGACAGGCAGTGTGTGGGAAGAGGAGAGAAGGGAGCAGATGAGCTACTGGGTGGGTTAGGGTTAGGGTGACAGGTTACAAGCCATCAGAACCTAGAGGACCCTTCGAGGTAAATTTTTCTGCTCTACAAGGAGAGGCTTCAAAGGGGTCTGTTGACTTACTGAGAATCATACTAGTGGCAGGATCCTGCAATTTGGACCAGTACTTTTCCTGACACCTGTGTCTTCTTATATTAACAGGAATTCTTTCTTTGTTCTATCCAGCTACTGTTCCATTCTTATATTCATTTATCCCTTGACTCACTATCCTTTCTTGCCATCCGTCTACTCTTCTATCAACCCACCCAGGCAACCCCTCCTTGCATCCATTCATCTACCCACCCACATACGCACCCACCCAACCATCTATCCATCTATCGATCAATACATCGATCAATCCACCAATCCAGCTATCCCCTCTCTGTCGACCCACCCTGCCCACCTATCCATCCATTTACTTATCCACTACCGTTTGTTCCATCCATTCTCCCCGCACCAGCCCATTCTCTTTTCTCTCCATCCACTTAAATATCTATTTACCTTTGATCTGATCTATCCTTCTGCTTCTCTCTTGTTCCATCTATCCATCCATGTACTTATTCAGCCAGTTGTCCACCCATCTATTCTTCCAGTTAGCATTTGCTTGGCCTGTTATATGCCAGCTGCTGTGCTAGGTGCTGGGATCACAGAAATAAATAAGAGGTGGTCCTTACCTATGAGGAGCTCACAATCAATTGTAGCTTCCCTCTCTGATCTCATTTCCTCTCTCTCTCTCACTCTCACTCTCACTCTCACTCTCACTCCCTCTGCTCCAGCTGTATGGCTGCTCACTGTCCCTTGAACACCCAAACCCAGCCCTGCCATGTGGGTTTTGCCCTGCGTGCCCCTGCTCCCTGGAAGCCCTTTGCCCACAGAGTCTTCAGGCTGCTCCCTAACGTTCTGTGCCTCCCAACTATCCTTTCCTGATGAGCCATCATGTGACCACCCTAGAATTGCAGACTTTCTCTGTACCCCCAGTTTGCTCCCTTCTCTCCTAACATTTGCCAGCAGTTGACATGTTATGCATGCACCTGTTTCCTGTCTCTCTGTTCTCTCTCTTCCAATAGATTGTAAACTCCACAGGGTAGAGGCTTTGTTCTGTTCCCTACTATATTCTCAGAGCCTAAAACAAACAGTGCTTGGTACACAGTTGGAGCTCAATAAATACTTGTTGAATGAATGAATTAATCTTGAGAAATTCTAGACTGGTAGGGAATGGGAGAGGAGCTGTGGATGAAACATGAGGTGGTGGTGGAGCCACATTGGGAGCCCTCCAGGGTCCTGGAGAGCTGGAAGCCAGGAGAGCAGGAATGGGGGCTAGAGTGTAAGAGAATCTTAACTTACAGGCAGCTGGAGAAGAAAGCCTGGAGCACAGGGGCTGTGGCTGCAGATGTGGACTGGGGTCTGCACGCTTGCAGGAAATCAGCAAGGCCACGGCCATGGGCGGAGTAGCAGGTGGACAGCCGGCTAGCCCTGCAACAGCTGTGAGGGACTTAGAGATCAAGAGTACAGATGGGGGCAGGAATCTGTGGGATGCAGTGACATCAGCCCCACACCTGGACCTCCTGTGCACTCAGAGGCAGGCTCTGGAGGAAGGGACCTGTGAGACTGAGCATCAGTGGGCTCTCATGAGAGTCTCAATGAGGACACAACGCCACCTCCATGCCAGTGCACGTTGCCTGCAGCATGACCCTTGCACGTGACCACAGTCATATGCACACACGCCTATATGAGCACGGCACTTACACGTGACTGCAAGTTACACACACACCTAGGCCTACACATGTACACAGCTTCTTTGCTCCTGGCTTTGGGGCTTGCTGACTCTTTCTGAAGATGGCCCGGCCTTGTCCCTGGCTGTGTGCAGCCACTCTGTAGAGAGATGGGCCAAAGCTCCTACCCTATTCTGGATCCTGACCCCTGGAAGCCAGGATTTCCAACATGGTCCCCTCAGCCTTCTTACCTTAGGACCTTTGGGCCCCTCACTTCCACGTGGGTACAACCAGGCCAGGGGTGTGTGTGTTGGCAGAGGCTGGTGACCAGCATGGTTGAGGGGCAGTTCAGGTCGGTTGGAGGATGTGGCCCTCCATCAGCTCCTGAAACTCCCCTCAGAAACCCGGGAAGACCGGACGAAGCGCCTTTTCCGTCACTACACAGTGGGCTCCTATGACAGTCTCACTTCACACAGGTACAGGTGGGGGCCGGTGGGCAGGTGGGCAAGGGTAGGCATGCATGCGGATGGGATATCAGGCGTGGAGGGGGGACCAGAGCTAGTTGAGGAGGCCTGTGGATGAGGGGGTCAGAGGAGGCGAGGTGGTCCCCAGCCCACCTCTGTCTTCTGCCTTCCTCCGTCAGCGCAAGGGTGACTTCTGGGGTGGGCCATGCCCGTGGGATCCTGTTTGGGGCATGTGTGGGGTCAGCCTGGCCAGCTGTACTCTCTGGCAGGGCTCTCCTCACCCCTCACTGCTTTCCTCCACCAGCGATTACGTCATTGACGACAAGGTGGCTGTCCTACAGAAACGGGACCATGAGGGCTTTGGTTTTGTGCTCCGGGGGGCCAAAGGTAAGGAAGGGTAGACAGCACCGAGAGTGGGTGTGGGGCTGGCTGCCAGACTGCCAGCATGTGTCTTGTCTCTGCTCCTCCTCTCTGCTCTCCTCCCTGCCTCACCCCTGCCCTATCCTCTGCCCCTGACTCCCCCACTGCCTCCCTCGCTGCTAGTTTGGCTCCCGTCCCCCTGCCTTGCTCCTCTGCTCTGACTCTGTATCCTTGGTTTGGAATATCTCAGTACGAGGCAATCCCTTCCCCCTGTTGATTTCCAAGATCTCTGCTGGAGCATGTCTAAGGGAGGCGAGTCCTTTCTGGTGGGGCCGAGGGGGGCAGTTTCTTCCCTGGGTGGCACTGCCTGCTGCCCCCCAGCCCCAGGACACCCTGACATGCTGCCTCAGTTGTCCTTTGTTCGGCGTGCGGAGCCACTTGTGGGAGGTTGCTATGTGGCAGCTGCCTCCACCTGGACCACGCAGGTGAAGCACCTTCCTAACTGCCCTCCCCCATTCCCAACCCCTCCCCCCCCCCCCCCCCCCCCCGCAGCAGAGACCCCCATCGAGGAGTTTACACCCACGCCGGCCTTCCCTGCGCTCCAGTATCTTGAGTCGGTGGATGTGGAGGGTGTGGCCTGGAGGGCCGGGCTGCGCACAGGAGACTTCCTCATCGAGGTGAGGCTTGTCCTTACCTGTGCAGCCAGGTGGGGTGCTGACCTCTGAGCCCCAAGGAGGACACACTTGGAACACCCCCACCACCCACCTGTCTGTCCCAGGTGAACGGGGTGAACGTGGTGAAGGTCGGGCACAAGCAGGTGGTGGCTCTGATCCGCCAGGGCGGGAACCGCCTCGTCATGAAGGTTGTGTCTGTGACGAGGAAGCCAGAAGAAGACGGGGCTCGGCGCAGAGGTGAGGGGCCGGGCTTCAGGCCTCTGTGCTCAGACCTTCCCCTCTGGCTCCTGACCTGAGACCTTTGACCCCAGGCTCACTTTCCTCTGCCCACGCCCTGACCCCAGACTGTGGAGGTCAGATGCCTAAACCTAGGTGAAATACCCACGTTCATGGCCTGGGTGGCTTCCCAATCCCTGATGTTAGCCCACCAACCCTGGCCCCCAGCCTCTGACCTCTGACCCCTGACCCCAGGGTGCCCCTCCTCAGATCCCCACCCCCTCCTTCCCGGCGTCCCCCCAGCCCCTGGCGTGGAAGAGCCCTCCTCCCGACACTGCCAGCAGCTGCCTGGAGGCCGGGGTTGCCATAGCAACTGTGAGGTTGACGCTGCCGCCGCTTTATTGTCGGAGGGAAGGGGGAGGCGGCACCTGAGGGAAGAGGAAAAGCGTCTTCTCCCCGCGACGTCGCGGCACAGCCTGGGCCCAGGAGGCTTTGCCAGCTTGGGCCGGCCCAGCCCAGATCCTGGCTCTGCTGCCCACACCCTGGTCCCCCGAGGGGCAGCGGCCTCCAGGGCCTGGGGTGGGGGGGCCCTGGAGCAGCAGGAGCCCAGCCTGCCGGGAGACCCCTCCCAGCCCCCACCTCATGGCTCTGGTGCCCCCTTGCTCAGCCCTCGGAGCCTACAGGGTGGGCATTCAGGTGGGAGCTGGCCAGCACCGTGACCCCCATTGGGGCCCTTGACCACCTACCTCCTGAGGCCCCAACTACCCCGGCCCCGCTGGGCCCTCAGCAACCCCCTGAGCTCCCAGCGCCATGAAGAAGTTTGCATCCAGCCGCAGCCTGAACAAGATCCTGGCGCAGTGCGACTCATCCTCACGGGAGTACGAGGAGATCCAGGCGGTGGAGCGCAAGTGGCACCTGCACCTGGCCACGCCGCGCTGCCTGCTGCTGGACAGGAGGTCCAAGGCCTCCCTCTTCTTTGCAGCCCCGCCGCCCCCCAAGAGGGCTCCCAGCACCACGCTGACCCTGCGCTCCAAGTCCATGACGGCTGAACTTGAGGAACTTGGTGAGCAGTGGGGGGTGGACAGCAGGCAGACAGTCCAGGGTGGGAGGCCAGGCAGAGTGAGCTGGGGCCAAAGCCAGGTAGAGACAGGGGAGCGGAAGGACAGACGGACGGATGTATGAATAGGTCAAAGATAAATGGGTGGGTGCTGGAGTGGTGGGGAGGGGTACAGCACATGGATGGCATGAGGGCTGGATATAGACAGTGGGCCAACCGGGACTGATAGGGTGCAGGGCCTGGCCTCCCAGTGTGTTTGCATGCATGTGCACCTGCTGCCTCTGGCTCTGTGTACTTCCAGTCTGACTTCTCTCCGTTTCATCCAGGCGAGGGAAGAGCAGAAGTTAGGGGACCTAGGCTCTGCCGTGGCTCTGCTGACACTAGCTCTCTGATCTTTGTGCTTATTTTGCCCTCCTAACACCTGTTCACTCATCAGTTAAGCATGGGTTACAGCAAGCTGCTGACCTCATAGGGCTGTGTGAACATCACTAGTATGATGGTGGGACAGGCCCTCATAAGCTGCAAAAGGCAGATAAGAGTATGTCAGGGCTTTGGTATGGCGTGTTGTGAGCACGATCCTGGGATGACCCCCAATAGCTTCGTTGTAGGGCATGTCTTGAAATATGTGACTGTTAATAGCCTCAGCATAGGCATGTCCAGATATACATGATTGTGTCCTGACATATGTGGCAGTTAATAATGGGCATATCCCAATATACATGACCCAGTTCTAGTCCCAGACTTTTCTATGGCTCTAGCCATAGAAGGAATGCTGACTCTGGTCCTAGGCTGAGTTCTGAGATAGTCCTGTCTACAGGAAAGGCCCTGATCCTGGTTCTAGACTGATCCCCAACCTTGGCTTCAGGCTTTGTTCATTCCCAGCTATAGAAGGAACACTTACCTGTCTCTGAAAATTGTTCCTGATCTTATAAATAGAGTGACCCCTGACCTTGTCCTGGCCACAGGTTGAGCTACCCCCTCCTTTCAGGCAGACACTCTTGACTGCAGTGTCATTTAGTGTGGACTTCAGCCACCAAGATAGGTCAGGCTGACATGGTCATACTTTTCTTCCCCATAAGTATTCTGAAGAAAGTAAAAGCCAAAAGGATATAGCCAACTCAAGACAAAGGAAATTTCCCAGACCTCAAGAATGGAAAGAGAAGTCAGTTAAGTGAGAGGAAGCTGATGATGCTTCCATAGTCCATGAGGGCTTGGGACAGTGTTATAGACCCTAATGGCAGGGGCTAGGGTTCTGTTGCTCCCACAAAGCCAAGAGATGAGGCTGTGGACCCATGAGAAGTGGGAAAACTAGAAGCAAGCCCAGGAACCAGCATTAGCATCAGAAGAACTAGAAATCAAAGAATATGAAAGAGGCAAAATAAGGTGTTTAAATACAAAGTTTAAGGAAACTAACAACTCATAAGGAACAGGACAGTACAAACAAAAACAAAAACAAAAACAAAAACAAAAAAACAAAAAAAAAAAAACCAAAAAGAAAAAACCCAAAAACCAAAAACCAAAAGATGAATAAACAGATTTTAAAAGATCCCTAAAGAACTGTTATGGAAACAAAAGGTATAGTCACTGAGATTAAAAAATCCATGACTGGGATAAACAGTGTACTAGATTCAGCTGAAGAAAGAAACAGTGAATTAGAAGATAATTCTGAGGAAATTATCCCAAGTGCAGCACAGAAAGATAGGGATATGGAAAATATCCCTAGAGATAAGAGATGATGAACAAATGAGAAAATCCCAGTCTAATGAGAGTCCCAGAGGGAAAGATTAAAATGGGGAAGAGGCAATATTTAAAGAGTACATGGCTAAGAATATTCAGAAATTGAATAAGGACATGAAATTCCATTTTGAAGAAGTATAAACCCCAAGCAAGGAAATAACAAATCTACATCTAGAGCTGTCATAGTAAAACTTCACAACACCATAGACAAGAAAAATCTTAAATACCAGAGAAAGGAGCTGGATGACATAGAAAGGAACAATGGTTAGACTGACAGCAGACTTCTCATCAGCAATAGTAGATGCTAGAAGACAATGGAACAATAACTAAAGTCTTGAATTAAAATGCCTTTCCACCTAGAATTCTGTCCCCAACTAAACCCACTCATTGAAGAGTGAGGCAGAGAAGCTGGCAGACTTTTGGCCCCAGGGTCACAAAGGTCCAAGACTAGTTATGGGGGAGCTGATCTGTCATACTGATTGAGAATGGAAACTGATTGACAAACCAGTACCCGTAGGTACCTGGGTCCAGCTGGACTCCAGACCAAAGCTTTGGTGGGTGGGTCCCAGGAGTCTCCTTCCAGAGGCTGTCACATAGCCATGATGAACTGCATGTTCAGAAGGGACCCTCCTAGTTCTGCATGAAGAGGTGCATAGGCAGCCTGAGATCTGTAATCCAGGGGCCAGGGGACTGAGCTCTGCGGAAACAGAAGAATTGCCTTCTGCTTTATGGGATGCTTCTGTCTAAAGAAGCTCCTTCCTCTCTGCTGTGATCCGGGGCCCTCCTGCTGCTGTGTGACAGGGTCGTTCCGTACACCCTTGTCTTTCAGAGGTGTTCTCTCTTGCTGCCTCAGGTCAGCATTGTTTCCACCATTTTTTTCCTGAGCAGAGTCTGGGTAGGACAAAGGGTAGCACAGAGGGTAGCTGGGTAGGACAGCTTAGCACAGAGCCTCCATGCACACTGCTGAGTGAGGGCGGGCTCACAGCTTATGTTGAAGCTGGACCTAGACTCTATGTAGCTCCATTCAGAGAGGGAGAAGCTACTCCTGCCTCCAGAGGACAGCTGTCGGGGGAAACCAGACTGCTTGCTTACTTTCTGTAGGTTTGAGGAGGCCAGGCCAGCATCAGGGTTTCCCTGGGTACCTAAGGGGTCATCCCATGATTCAGTGTTTGTGCTTTTATAAGATAGAAATAAGACCTGTAGGCTCATTGGCAGCATAAACATGTCAGTTCTCTGTCACACTGTTAAGAACTGATAGAACCTGTTAGGATGCTGTGGTCTATTGAGAAGATGGCCTGAACACCTGGGAAGAAAGGAAAGTGTGAGGCCGCAGAAAAAGCAGGTGGCAAGGGTGGAGACTCACGCCCATATGGCTCCTTGCTCCTTGGTGGGTATGGGGGAGAAGCAAGGTCATGCAGGAGGGAGAGGAGGTAAAGAGCATACTGTGGGGGATGGTAGTGGCAGTGTCCAGAAAATGAAGGCCCGAGGTGACTGGCGGAAATGGGGTTGAGAGGAAGAGGTTGGGGTAGAAGCCCTCCTCCCAAAGCAGGTGGTGGGAGGAGACGGAAGGGTGGGGCACTCCCAGTGCCCTTCCGCATGGTCAGTGGTCACCACATGTCCGTCTGCCTGAACCAATAATGAGCCGGCTGCACAGAGCAGTGGAGACTCAGGCCAGGGAGGGCCTTGGTGGGTCTAAACCTCTCCTATTTCTCTGCCTTCCTGTGAGAAATCTGGGGCTTTTGGGTCCCTTTTTCTCTCGTGATGGGAATGCTAGAGCAGGTGCCGTGCTTGAGTATGATATCTGATTAGCCGTGGTCTGGCAAACACATTGACCTGCTCTTTGATACTGTACGGAATACTCAAGGGTGACCACTGCAACTGTTAGTGGCCTCTGAACTTTTTTTTTTTGGGTGGGGGTTGCCTTTTTTCTGAACAAACATTTGATTGAACTGAGTATGATTAAGTTGTGTGTGGACATCTCCACACGTGTGTGCATGCCTGTGTGTGCATAAGTGCAATTATGCATATGTGTGAGTGGAGGTGCATGGATGTGTATGTGTGTGTGCATGTGCATGTGTATGCATACACACAAGCATGTATACCTGCTTGTGGTTGTTTCCACCTTGAGTTTCAAGCTGGGTACCAACTTGGCATTTGGGCACATTTGCCACTTGGGGTCTGATAGGGAGGGTTAGGCCAGGGTTGTACAGGATCTGGGAGGTCCCGGTTGTTGGAAGGGGTGGGAGTTGGAAGAGGGCCCAGATGCCGATGGATGAAGCCTGCCTCTTACCCCTGTGCTCTGTTTCTTGATTGCAAGCCTCCATTCGGAGAAGGAAAGGGGGTGAGTCATCTGCTGTGTCCCCATGCCCCCAGCTTTGTTTGACCCTGTCCAGGGAAGTGCTGATGTGTGAAGAGGCTCCATGTCAAGTCAGGGTGCTCTGGAAGCCTGGGCTGTACCTTCCTGTCGGCCTTCTCCCTGGGGATCTGGTGGGGGTGCAGTAGAGGGAGCTGGGGAAGGATGGGTGGGGGGGTCCAGGGGTGTGGCTCTGTGGGGGTGTGACAGTGAGGCACAGCCATGGGCTTTGGGGGCTCAGGTGAGTGTGGGGGCAGCCTAGTGAGGCAGAGCTGGGAAAGCCTCCCAGTGGAGGCCACACCATTTGCCATGTTCTGGAGCTGGGTAGGGGGAAGGTTCAGAGGGCTCAGCTGTGGGTCTCCTCAGGGAGCATGGTAACTGGGCCAGTGTGGGCAAGAGTGTTGGGTGCTCAGCTCTGGCCCTTTTGCTTCTTTCTGCCTGTTTTCTGGGGGCTCCTTGTGCCTGGTGTGTGGGTCCCATTTCTGTGCTGATCTGTTGTGGGGTCTAGTGCGGTGCTGATAGTCCCTTCAGAACAGGAGTCTAGGCCCCACAGCATTGGGGAGGGAGCTTGGAGCTCCTCTGGCCAACATAGCCCAGGCTGTTGACTTCACCACCCCTGCTCCTCCCATCAGGCCTCACCTGTTTGAGGCTCCTTCCTATATGTTCTGTGTGTCCAGCCTGGCTGCAAAGAATGTAGCTTCCATGGTGGGGGGGACAGAGTCTGAGGTCCAGCATCTGGTGAGATCTCAGGGCCTGGCCTCTGCCAGTCTTCTCCATCTCTCGAAGTGGACGGGAGACTCTTTCTGCTGAATAGGAGTCAGAGCCAGAGGGAAGCCTGAGGTGGCTTTGTGGCCCCAGGCATGTGCGTTTGCCCATTTGTCCGTGTGCCTGGTGCCCACCCATCCCTCACTCTGGGATCCACAGGGCCTTCCCTGTGCTGGGGGTACACCAACACCATCTGTCTGGGCCTAGGCTCTCCAGCATGGCCTGTGGTCCGGCCCTCAGAGCTCTCCTCTTGACCCTTGCCCTAATCTCAGGTGAAGTGCTTTCCTTGGTGTCTTTTCAGGTATTAAAACTGGGTGTCCCCTAGGGACGCCTTTCTTCACTCTATGAGGCAGACACAAGCTATTTCTGGAATATTTTGGTTCTGTCTTAAGATCATTAGCGGAGCTCCCAGGGTGCTATGCTGTGGCCTGTGCACTTCTTCCAGTTGTAGGGGAGGTGACGGGTGATTCCTCACCCCTGGGGCCCATCATACCTGCTTGGGTTCTGGCTGTTTAAACAGCTGCACATCGAGCTGTGTCGCCAGCACATGTGGAATCTTGATAACCGGTGGGTGTGAGGCTGATG
Source organism: Prionailurus viverrinus (assembly GCF_022837055.1). Lineage (NCBI taxonomy): Eukaryota > Metazoa > Chordata > Mammalia > Carnivora > Felidae > Prionailurus > Prionailurus viverrinus. The sequence continues at coordinate 139,475,174 of NC_062567.1, forward strand.
GGAATGTGCGGTTCCCAGTGCCCCAGACCTGGTTCCTAGAGGGCTTCATTTTCTTTTTTGAGTATCTAAAATAATTTAAGAATATATTTTCTAATAACGGTGGGGATTGGTGTCAACCTCACCAGCTGTTAGTTCGGAGAATTCTTGATTCTTTCTCTTTTGGAAATAATTCTTGCCTGGCCCCAGCACCATCACCTTACCTCCAGCAGTATTTGCTTTGCTAACTTCATGTGCACTCTGCTTCTGGTCTCTGGGATTGAGCTCTTCTGGAGCTAGAGGTGCAGCTTCTAAACCCGCAGCTCGGGTGAGCACATGCTCACTTTTCACTTCACTCATGTCTTTATGTCTGAGCTTCCCGGAAAATGTGGTTGTTAAGTCTGACCCCTAACTTATTGAATCTATGATCTGGGGCGCTCAGATCTCTCAGAAATTCAGTTTCTTTTTGGGTAAAGTGAGGGCGGTATCAGTATCTTCTTTGTGTGGTTGTGGGGAATGAGAGGAGAAGGCTCATCAGAAGCTCTTTTCACTGAAAATCACCAAGGACTGAACGCAGGGCGGTGATGATGGTTTCAGCTTCCAAAGGGGAATTATTTGCTTCATTACAAAAACAAAGAAGAAGATCCCTCTAACGAGCCCTTCCTGGTGTGCACCTGGGCCCAGGTACCAGTGGCGCTGGGAGCTACACCCAGGACCGGTAAGCTAGTCTGTAGAGGGAGCATGCTCTGGTGCGTTGTAACATTTGCTGAACTCCTGTGTTACTCAGGGCCCAGGCTGGACACTCAGGGCAGGCAGGGGATGGTACTGGCTCCTTCCTCCTGAGAGCTCACGGGCTCTCTGGGGAGAGAAGGCGCACCGTGTGTGTTCAGTGCTTCCCCTGAGCCAGGCAGGGCAGCACTTGTCATGTGTAGACACGGACAGTAGGTGCAGACAGTAGACACTGAAGCAGCCACCATTTTTGGGTTGTTTTATCAGATGAGGAAACTGAGTCACAGAGAGGTTAAGTCAGGACAGAGGTGGTACGCGATGTGGGTCTGGTCCGGGTTGGGTGCCGGCCAGCTCTGACTTCTTTCTCCGTGGCAGTTGCCGAGTGGGTTGCAGAGGCAGAGCCAGGAGGTGCTGGTGGGAGGTGTTGGGGCTGACTGTGTCCTCTGACAACAGGCACTTGGAGAGCGAAAGCCCGGGCGTGACCAGACACATGGCCCTCTAGGGTGGCACGGGCCCTGAGGGCTTGGGGATTCAGAGCCTGAGTGACGAGTGGGGCGAGGTCAGTGTGGCAGCCATGTGGGCACGGGAGCTGCCCCCAACTCCTGCTGCAGCCCACATCCGGCCCTGAGTGGACCACAGATGCCAGTTCTCAGACACATGCGTTTAACAGAATTTCCAGGTCATGTTGATAATCAGAAACACCACTTTAAAAAGTACTAAACAGCTTTAATAAAAACAAGCAAACAAAGCTTTTCTTTATGATGGATTTGAAAAGAATGCTGCCTGAGGCCTCCTGGTGCCTTTCTCCCTTCTAGGGCCTCGTTCACACATCAGCTCCCCACCCCTCCCACCCCCCATCTTCCTTACCCTCCTCTCAAGGGGCCCGTGGAAGCCCCTTCAGCACCATCAGCACCTCCCACCCAGGGTGGGGCTGCTTTTCCAGGAAGGGAGGTTCTTCGGCCTGCTCATCTGCCTGGAGCCATATTTTTAGGTCCCTAGCCTGGGACTGTGAGTTCTGTTTTCAGGCAGTGTCCCCTGTTCATTCGTTTGTAGCTTATTCACACCTTCCATGGGCACCTGCTGCACACCAGGGTCTGTCCTAGGGCTGAGGTCCACCAGAGGCAGCTTAGCTTTTGGTGCAGCAGCTACAGACAGATGAGTAGTGCCAGGAGTTGAGGAGAAAAGGGACAGGGCCAAGGGCAACAAATTCAGGAAGACTCGAAACTCCAAACAGCGCTGTCCCTGTCCTGGTCCTCTCCCGAATGGTCAGTCAGGCTTTTCCTGGAGTGGGCTCCGAAGGGTGACCTGGACCACCCTCGGAGGACAGAGTGGCCAGGCGGGAGTGGGACTCAGATGGGATGCATGTTACTCGGCTTCTGGCCCCCGGCCTCAGGTCTGGAAGAAGGGACATCAGGCGGGCAGGGCCCAGTGGCTCCGTTAACATCAGGAGGACTCAGCATGGGGTGCACGAGGGTGGAGCAGGTTCAGGGTCCAGGTGGTTGAGATGGTGCCTCCCTTGGCTGTGCAGAGAAGCTGGATGAGATCCTGGCAGCCGCCACGGAGCCCACGCTGAGGCCAGACATCGCGGACGCTGACTCCAGAGCTGCCACTGTCAAACAGCGGCCCACGAGTCGGAGGATCACACCTGCTGAGATCAGTGTAAGCCACCCCAGCAGCTGGGGGGGGGGGGGTGGGGGCATGGGGAGGGGAGAAGGCAGGGAGGGGCGCGGGGGTCAGAGCTCCATGTCCCCTACTGTGCGTTTGTGCATTTTTCTGGGGTGGGAAGTCCGTCATTTGGACCCTCCTCTCCAGGGGTGAGGGTGAAGGACCCCATGGCTTCTCCTCACACACGTGGGGAAATCTTGTCCTCCCAGAATGGCCACAGTTTAACAAATGCTGAGTGCTCACTCTTGGCCCTGGGTCCCAGTGCCTCCTGCATAGCCACACCCAGGACCACCTAGAGCACCCCAGCCCTGTTGAGGGTACAGTGCAGTGTCTCTGCACCCCGCCCCCCGACTCCTCTCACTTGGCATCTTCTGGGCTACTCCCCCAGCCTTGTCCATGTCAACCCTACCCAATACTCTATGCCCAGGCCCCCACTGGCTATGCCCCTGCTCTCTGGAGTCTCTGCGCCTGGGTCTGAGTCTTGGGTCAGGCCCCACTGGTGCCAGCACCATTGTGATTAGTGTGTGGGGTGTTTGATCTCAGGCTTAGAAGGATGGCTGGGGCTGGATGGAGAACTGGGACCCCCAGTGCCCTAGAGCCTCCTTCTAACCCCCCAACTCCAACAGTCTTTATTTGAGCGCCAGGGCCTTCCAGGCCCAGAGAAGCTGCCCGGCTCCCTGCGGAAGGGGATTCCACGGACCAAGTCTGTAGGTACGGCTGGGCTGGGGGTTGCATGGGGCTGGGGTGGATGTGGGGCTGGAGGACCCTGTCTCTCCCAGCCCTCCAGTTGGGGTTTTAAGGTTTCCTTAAGGTTTCCTCTGAGAACCCCATCTCCCTGGTCATAGCCCAGGAATCTCATTTGTTTGTGGACATATGTGGGATCCGTCCTTTCCCCAAATCCAGACAAACTGCCAATAGAGACCCTTGAGGCTTCCTCACTCCATCCACCACTTCCTGTCCATTGTGTCCCCATCCCTGCTCTGGTCCACTATTGCCCCCCCATCCGCTCCTCCCCGTCCAGTCTGTGCCCCTCCATCCGCTCTTCCCCGTCCAGTCTGTGGCCCCCATGCGCTCCTCCCCGTCCAGTCTGCGCCCCCGACATTCCTCCCCGTCCAGTCTGTGCCCCTCCATCCGCTCTTCCCCGTCCAGTCTGTGCCCCCCCATCTGCTCCTCCCTGTCCAGTCTGTGCCCCCCCACACTCCTCCCCGTCCAGTCTGTGGCCCCCATGCGCTCCTCCCCGTCCAGTCTGCGCCCCCCACACTCCTCCCCGTCCAGTCTGCGCCACCCCATCTGCTCCTCCCCGTCCAGTCTGTGCCCCCCACACTCTTCCCCATCCAGTCTGTGACCCCCATATGCTCCTCGCCATCCAGTCTGTGCCCCCCCACCCGCTCCTCCCCGTCCAGTCTGCGCCCCCCACACTCCTCCCCGTCCAGTCTGTGCCCCCCCATCTGCTCCTCCCCGTCCAGTCTGCGCCCCCCACCAGGTATTGCTCTGTATCTCTCTTTTCCTTCACAGCCAGTCTTCTCCAGAAGTCACTTGCAGTTGCTGTCTCTGTCCTCATCTGCTCCTCAGCTTGGGGCAGCGTAGCTCTGTCCACACCTAAAACTGACTTTGCTGCCACCAGGGTCACCAGTGGTTTGCAGGGCATTCCTTCCAGCAGACACATGACCAGCCCTTCTCTTGTTGACCTCAACTGGCATTTGATTTTTCTGCTCACCTCCCCAGAGCTTTAGGACATTTCCTGGTTCTTTCCTCTGTTCTCAGGCTGTACCTGTTCAGGACAAGATGTAAACCTAAGAAAGACCTCCACACCAAATGTGGGTCCTCTTAAGGCTGTGTCCTTAGCCTCTGTGACTTCTGTACCTGTCTCTTTGGGGCCTCATCATGCCTCACACTCGCTGTCACGCCTCTCATGTAGCCATCTCTCTCGACCCCAGACTGGGGCATCTCACAAGCTCCACTCACTGCCCTTCCTTCTAGACATGTAGTCCCCTCTCACCTGCCCACTTCTCCATCCATTCCTTCACAGACCTGCCCACTTGTCCATCCATCGGTCTGCATACACTGCAGCTCCCCCATCATCTGTTCATCATCAGAGTAAACACCACAGTGTTTATGCACACTGGTTCGTTTCATACTTACAGTAACCCTGTTGAGGTAATACTATTAGTACCTCTGTATTACAGGTAAGGAAACTAAGGTAAAGAGGTAAAGTGACTTGCCCAAGGTCTTACCTTGTCTTCTGGTAAGACATCATGCCAGCCATCTGCCCAGACCTGCCCAAAGGGGGCTTTCTGCAGAGCAGATACCACCCCATATCCCTCCAGTTCCCCCGTGGTGGGCTCTTCATTGCCTTGGGGCCTTGGGGACCAGTCTCAGCCTTCTCCTACTTCATCTGGGGGCATTTGTCTCCATTTCCTTCTTACCCGGGTGTACCAACACTCGCTATTCTGCACCCGGCCTCAGTCTGCCTGGATGGCCTGTCGCTCAGCCCAGCCCAGTCCCAGGACTGACCACCACAGGTCCAGATCTCAGTGCCTTCCCTGCAGGATGTGAGCCTCTTGGTGGGTATTCCTCCTGGACCCTCCTGTGCTCATTCTGTGAGTGAGCGAGAGGGGTTCATCTTCAGGCTCCTTGCCCTGGCCTGCTGCCCATCACCAACGTGAGTGTTGGTCAAGGTGTCAGATTCCCAGAGTCCCCCACCCACCCTTGTCCTGGGCACATGATTCAGTCCTGGAAACCTCAGCGTCCTGGTCCATAAACTTGAGTCCCATCTAGTACTTGCCTCCAAGTCTACGATGTGGCTCACCCAGTGGGCTGTACTCAGAGGCTGAGTACAGGCATCAACCACTGATACTGTTCCTAGATGCAGGTCCTGAATCTTGAGGCTGGAACACAGTGTTTGAGAAATGTTTGCTACTCTTCATTGGACAGAGGTCCCCACCCCACCTTGGGTGGTATCAGAACAGATTCCCCACTTCATCCCAGGCAAGTGACTTATCTTCACCCTAAGTTAGAATTTGGCATGCCAAATCTCCTGCGTCTTCTAGGAGCACAAGCTTTTCCCCATGTAGTTTGTCTCATAAGATAAGTTGTGCAGCGGGGAGGAGGCCCCAAAAGAACCTGGCACAAATCTTGTGTCCAGCCATGGGGGTGGAAGGCAGACCTAAAAATGATGATGATGATGATGATCTCGGCCTCCTTCCTGGGATGCTTCTAGGTGCTCAGCCCCATGCTGTAGGCTTTAAATGGCTCCAGCTGTGGCAGCCCCACAACAGGGGCCAGCATTTCGCTTGAGATTAGGAAACTGACCTGCTAAGAGATTAAGTAATGTCAGACAGTAACTTCCAATGCTAGACTTCAAGCCACACGAAAGCCCACCTTTGCTGCGCCTGGGGTGAAGAGCTGTCATGCAGGACAAGATGTAGATCGTGCAGTGTGGGAGGCCTGGGGAGACCACCTTGGCTAAAGGAGGAGGTGGCTGGGAACAGGCAATCTGCATTGTAGTGAGTTCGTAAAAATGCGAGCAAGTATAGAGTGAAGCCAAGTGTAGATTCCCAAGGCACTCCACCAGAGACCTGTGCGTATCAACATGGAGGAAACATTCATCCACTGTCCTCCGGTTGGGCCGTCGAACACTTGCAGCCTAACTGAACATGCATACGGTACTGTGCCCACAAGGACACTTGGGAGATCTTGCCAGGCTCTAGCCAGGCAGCAGGACAATGAGGGCCCTGAGCATCCCAGTCCTGCTCTTGCACAGACCCTAACTCGGGCAGCAGAGCGGGTTTCATTTTAAGCCTGTGTTGCCCATGAGAGAATTGAGATTCAGGGGGGCCCAGGGCCCGGCCTGGGGCCACACAGCCCATAGGGAGTACAACTGACACATGGGTCAGGTGCTTAGTCTACAATTCCACTTTAGCTCTTCCTCCTTCCCTTCCACCCTCCCTCACTGAAGTTCAGCCATTGAGGTTATAGCAGTGACCGGGCCGTGCGTCCGGTCCAGTCCACTTGGGTCTCTGGGATGGAGCCTCTCAGGGCTTGTCTTTTCACAAACACCTTCTTACCTGGGCGCCAGCCTTCTTTCTGCCAGATGCGTGGCTCAGCTGGCCACAGTCCTGCTGCCCCTCTGACTACAGTCCGTGCATCACTCCTACTCTGGGAGAGTGTCCCTCTAATTTCTGACCATCTCTCTTCTTCCCGTCTCTGGTTGCCACCAGGGAACTCCCGGTGACACCTGCTTGTTCCATTGCTGCAATGTGGCCTCGCTCAGTCTTGAATGGAAGCCATGCACCAGCCGCCCCTACCTCTTCTGTGCAGTTGTCTTCACCACTCCGCGTGGGGGGATGTGTAGGGGCTGCCCCGATTCTCCCTGAGTGTCTTCTTTGGGCCCTCTCAGTGTGATGGGGCTTGGGTAGGTCTTGGCCCGAACCCAAGACTTTGGGTCCTTTCACAGTCTGTTGGTGGGGCCCTCCTCTGCCTTATATCTGAAAGAATATCTCTCCCCAAGTCTTTCTAAGAGCCCCCTCCCTCCAACTCAACACTGGGCTTGGGGTGCAGAGCTGGCATCCAGGGAGGAGCCCAGACTAGGGGCCTCACTCAGATCTCCTGCTCTGGGCTGCCCTGTCCCCTTTTTCTCTCAGACCCCAGCCTCCGTGCCCTTCTTGACCCCGTCCTCCCCGGCTGGGTATCGCTTCCCGCCAATTTCTAAGGGGGTGGCTTCGCAGTCCTCGCATCTGGGGCCATGGCTGCCCTCAGGTGGAGTCAGGGCAGGGCTGGCCCCTGTACAGGGCCGGCGCCGGGGTCTCACCAGGGCCCTTCTGTCCGCAGGGGAGGATGAAAAGCTGGCGTCCCTGCTGGAGGGGCGCTTTCCGCGCAGCACGTCCATGCAAGATACGGTGCGTGAGGGCCGTGGCATCCCGCCCCCGCCGCAGACCGCACCGCCGCCCCCACCCGCTCCCTACTACTTCGACTCCGGGCCGCCCCCCGCCTTCTCACCGCCACCCCCTCCGGGCCGCGCCTACGACACAGTGCGCTCCAGCTTCAAGCCCGGCCTGGAGGCGCGCCTGGGCGCTGGGGCCGCGGGCCTGTACGATTCCGGCGCGCCCCTGGGTCCGCTGCCCTACCCGGAGCGGCAGAAGCGTGCGCGCTCCATGATCATCCTTCAGGACTCGGCGCCGGAGGCGGGCGACACCCCCCGGCCTCCTCCGGCGGCCACCCCACCGGAGCGTCCAAAGCGGCGGCCGCGGCCGCCGGGCCCCGACAGTCCCTACGCCAACCTGGGCGCTTTCAGCGCCAGCATCTTCGCGCCGTCCAAGCCTCAGCGCCGCAAGAGCCCGCTGGTGAAGCAGCTGCAGGTGGAAGACGCTCAGGAGCGCGCAGCCCTGGCAGTGGGCAGCCCTGGCCCGGGTGGCGGCAGCTTCGCCCGGGAGCCCTCCCCGACGCACCGTGGGCCTCGGCCAAGCGGCCTTGACTACGGCCCCGGGGAAAGCCCCGGCCTCGCGTTCGGGGGCCCAGGCCCGGGCAAGGACCGGCGGCTGGAGGAGCGGCGCCGCTCAACCGTGTTCCTGTCGGTGGGAGCCATCGAGGGCAGCACACCTAGCACAGACCTGCCCTCCCTGCAGCCCTCCCGCTCCATCGATGAGCGCCTGCTGGGGGCTGGCGCCGCCACCACCACCACCGGCCGAGACCTGCTCCTGCCCTCCCCCGTCTCTGCTCTGAAGCCATTGGTCAGCGGCCCGAGCCTTGGGCCTTCAGGCTCCACCTTCATCCACCCACTCACCGGCAAACCCCTGGACCCCAGCTCGCCCCTGGCCCTCGCCCTGGCCGCTCGAGAACGTGCTCTGGCCTCCCAGGCGCCCTCCCGGTCCCCCACGCCTGTGCACAGCCCTGACGCTGACCGCCCTGGGCCTCTGTTCGTGGATGTACAGGCCCGCGACTCTGAGCGAGGGGCGCTGGCCTCCCCAGCCTTCTCCCCAAGAAGCCCCGCCTGGGTTCCTGTGCCTGCTCGGAGGGAGCCGGAGAAAGCACCCCGGGAGGAGCGCAAGTCGCCAGAGGACAAGAAGTCCATGATCCTCAGCGTCCTGGACACATCCCTGCAGCGGCCGGCCGGCCTCATCGTCGTGCACGCCACCAGCAATGGGCAGGAGCCCAGCGGGCTGGGGGCTGAAGAGGAGCGCCCGGGCACCCCGGAGCTGGCCCCCGCCCCCGCACAGTCAGCAGTGGTGGCAGAGCCCCTGGCGAGCCCCCGGGCCCAGCCCCCTGGCAGCACAGCTCCGACAGATCCCGGGCCGGGCCAGGGCAGCTCCGAGGAGGAGCCAGAGCTGGTGTTCGCCGTGAACTTGCCGCCCGCCCAGCTGTCCTCCAGCGATGAGGAGACCAGGGAGGAGCTGGCCCGCATTGGGCTGGTGCCGCCTCCCGAAGAGTTTGCCAACGGGGTCCTGCTGGCCACCCCACTTCCTGGCCCAGGTCCCTCACCCACCGTGGTGCCAGGCCCGGCCTCAGGGAAGCCGAGCAGCGAGCCGCCTCCTGCCCCTGAGTCTGCAGCTGACTCAGGGGTGGAGGAGGCTGACACGCGCAGCTCCAGCGACCCCCACCTGGAGACCACAAGCACTATCTCCACGGTGTCCAGCATGTCCACCCTGAGCTCGGAGAGTGGGGAGCTCACCGACACCCACACCTCCTTCGCCGATGGACACACTTTTCTACTCGAGAAGCCACCAGTGCCTCCCAAGCCCAAGCTCAAGTCCCCGCTGGGGAAGGGGCCGGTGACCTTCAGGGACCCGCTGCTGAAGCAGTCCTCGGACAGTGAGCTCATGGCCCAGCAGCATGCCGCCTCTGCCGGGCTGGCCTCCGCTGCCGGACCTGCTCGCCCTCGCTACCTCTTCCAGAGAAGGTCCAAGCTGTGGGGGGACCCCGTGGAGAGCCGGGGACTCCCAGGGCCTGAAGATGACAAACCAACTGTGATCAGTGAGCTCAGCTCTCGCCTGCAGCAGCTCAACAAAGACACACGCTCCTTGGGGGAAGAGCCGGTTGGTGGCCTGGGCGGCCTGCTGGACCCTGCCAAGAAGTCGCCCATCGCGGCAGCTCGGTGAGCAGGGCAGTGTGGGGAGGGTCCTGTCCCGTGTCCATGGCCCCCCCCCCCTGTGTTTTTCCTCTTGTCTGTCCACCATCGGAGGTTTCCTCCGTTCCCCTCCCCAGTCCATTCTATCCCACCCCTTACCTGTCCGTGGCATGCCTCTCTGTCCACTTGTGTCCTTTGTCTGCCCTTGCTTTGTCTGTGTGAGACAAGTCTCATTCAGGGATCTGAAATCTTGGGGCCGCTGTTCTCTCCATCCTGTTGGTGCTAGGAGTGGGGGCTGGGCACCCATCAGAGACCCAGCGGGGCCGAGCACCTCCACAGCCCTCCTGGAGACGCCCTGCCTCGGGGGGTTCTCGTGGGCTCTCACTCTTTTGCTCCCGACCAAAGCTGCCTCTCCTGTTACGGGTTGTTCTGTGCTCCGTCCTGGAGTTGCAACCCGCTCCCCTCCCCCCACTGTTCAGCTTCGCTGTGAGCCTGTGGGCCCCCAACCCCATCCTCCCTGTGGCCACATGGCTGGTGCCACCTTTCCTGTAGCTGCCTCCTGCCTTGCTTCCTTTTGAGGCTTAGAGTACACAGACTCCTTTTCCTTTTGGGACGCACCAGCAGCTCCCTGTGTTCTGCCCCAGAAAAATTTGTCTCTCTGCTCTGCCTCAGAGCCCCTTAAACACAGACTGCAGTGCATTCTCAAAGTGCATTAAGAAGCCATTCTTAGGGGGAAGTCACAGCATCCCTCCATACTCCATCTGCCCTCTCGCCTTCTCCGTACCTTCCCTGTTCCTCTGTCTGTCTGCTCGTCCCACCTCTTGCCCAGGGTGAGGACTTGAAGGGGCCACGTTGTGCCCTGGAAATGGGGGTGGAGGTTGCTGAGCAAGGGGCTGGGGTGCTGCTCTGGTAGAGCTGCCAGAGCCCCTGGGCTGGTCCCTTGGATATTTCCTTGAGGACCCCCTTCCCAAGGCTTTGCTCCTGAAGGGGTCCCCCTTGGGCCTGTGGGCTCCATGGATGTTGGTGGGAGAGCTGGTTCCTGCCCACTGGTGCTGATCTGAGGCAGCTCTGGTAACCCCCTGGCTGGCCCTTGCCTGCCCTTTTCAAGCTGCCTTTGCCTTCTGTACCCCTTTAGGCCCTCCTCCCTCTTCTGGCTTTGTCGGGGGGGGGGGTGTGAGGTGCCACTGCCTGGCCTCCTTCTTGCTCCCTGAAGACAGCCTATTGGGCCCTTTCCTGTCAGCCTTGGAGGGCACAGCTCACAAAGTGAGGGATTCGGGCTTATTCACAGGGGCTTGTCTGATTTACCTTCTTCCAGTTAAGGGTTCAAAAGATATGTGGGGGCTTGGGAAGCTCACGGTGCCTCCCCTAAGTGGTCCAGGAATATTGCCCTTCAGCTCCTGTCATGTCAGGGGCTCGCTTTGGGGCCCCCTCCCCTTTTGGCCTCTTCCAACTCCCAGCTGAATGTGAAAGCCCTCTTTCCAGCAGGGCAATGCCAAAGGTACCCTGAGAGTGGGCGTTATGGGCATGGCCAGGGTATCCATTTGGGATGAGTAGCCCAGGTCCTGGGCCTCTGCAGGACCTAACCCCTGGGGACGGGGGGTTCCCTGACCCACCCTCGACCAGCCCCTATCTTCATCTCTGCTTCTCCTCCCTTGCCAGTCCCTCTGTTCTCTATGTCCTTTGGTCCCAGTGAAAATTAAAGCCATTTAAAGTGGGAAGCACAGTTCCTGATACAGTGCAGGCCCTCAATAAACGTTTGCTCAACAGACGAAAGAACTAAGCTAAATGCAAGCACTGTCTTTTGTGACCTGTAATCTAGGGAGGGGGCTTAGGATAAATATCACTGAAGGACAGACACATGATTCAGATGCACTGGTTGTTGGACCCCATGATCAGGCTCAGGCGAGCCTGGGTCTTGTCATTTGCTCTGCTGGCTCCCATGGGGTGGCCGGGCACCCTGAGCATTTCTCCTCTGTCAGGGTAAAGGTCTCTTGTCCCATGGCTCTGGGTTGTGCCAGGACCCTGTGTTTGTGTTCTGATTTGGACATGGGATGGGGCAGGGCAAGACCCACAGGTGCCAGCTTTGCACCCCACCTACCCCACAGGTGCACTGGAAAGGGAGCCTCTTTGACTTGGCACTTCTTGCAAAAGTCCAGCCTCTGATTGGCTTCACATGGGTCCCCTGCTTTCCCCTGGATGAATCAGCAGGGTCAGGGATGCTGTAAGGCCTCCATTGGCCAGGCCTGAGTCCTGTGCTCTCCTGGGAGCTGGGGCACGGGGCCAGCCCACCTAGCAAACAGGTGCTGAGAGTGAGGGAGGGTGGGTCTCCAGAGGAAAATCAGCTGCTGTTACGGGGGTCCAGATGCTGGAAAACCTAAAACAACACAAGTCCCTTGTGACATGTTCTCACCAATGTCGGCAGTTTGCTTCATTCCCTGGCATCAGCTTGGGGTCAGAGGGCCCTGGATATCAACTCTTGGCTAGTTGCACCTGAGCTCTGTAGTCTTGGACGAGCCACTGTGAACTTCAGTCCCTCCCCTGTGAGATGGTGACGGTGACACCCTGAAGCACCAAGCTCAGGGCTGCAGCACGGTGGGTTCTCATGAAGTGGGCACTCAGCCAGGTCCTTCGTGGGAAATAAAAGGGCCGGATATTGCACTAGAAAATGCCAGGTCATATTATTTCACTTCTACAGCCATTCTCCCGGATGGATAACAGCATACTCTCCATTTTCCAGACAATAAAACTAAGGTTCTAAAGAGGTCTATTGCAGCTGGTAAGTGGTGGTATCTGTCTGGCCCCAAGCCCCACTCTCTGTTCACTGTACTCTGGGGGCTGTGTCGTTAAGCCCCTTCTGGTGACGGATGCTGGGTTTCTGTGCGGTAGCCTCTCACACAGAAATGCGCACCTGTTCACTGGGTAGACTGACACCGTTATCTATCAGTCGCGTATATCACAAATAGCACGTGTATTCTGAAATCGCTTATCCTCGAGTCCTCGCAGCGCTACCTCATCAGCCCAGCTACACGGAGCCATCCCTCTGCCCTGCCTTCCTATTCCCACTTCCCTCTGCACCCCCTTCTCTCGTTCACACTTCCTTTGGCCCTCTCTGCTTCCCCTCACCCCTCAGATCTGGGTGAAACCACAGTCCCCAGTGGCGTGGACCCCACTGCCCACTCTTGGCTTCTGGCCAGAGGCAGGGGGCTGAGCGGAGGATTCAGTGAGCGTGTGGAGTCGGCCCCTCCGTGTGGCTGGCAGGAGCTGTGGTGCCCGCCAGGGCTGCTGGGCAGCTCTCGTTTGCAGCTCACTGTGGCTGGAACCTAGCACTCCTCTCTCATTTAGTGCTGAACTGCTAGTGATACGGTCTCTAAGAGAAACGTTCAAAGTGCGGGAAGTTCTGGTGTCTGGGTGGGGCTGTTTCCTTCCCGGGACCATTCTTGGCAGAGGCCCCAGAGTAATTGCCTTGGCCACCTGGAGGGACCTCTGGCTTTTTGCGACATTGATCCTAGACTATTCATCTGCTCTGTGCTTCTAGCTTCGGGTCTAGCCCTCGTATAGACAGGACGTCCATCTTCTCAGAGCCCCACCATGGTCTTTGAGGCTCACATCTGTACCCAACTCCACTCGCCTTCGGATCGGAATCCCACATGTCGTCTGAAGTCCATAGTGTCTCTGAGCACCGCAGAAACACTCAGCTCTGCTGTGGCTTTCAGTTTTACATCTGTCTGACCCTCACCTCTGGTTTCATAGAAAAAAGTTCATGGTGAAATAGCTGTGGAAATACAAAGTGAAAGGGGTGTCTTTCCTGCATCTTCTTAGCCCCTTTGATGTGCTTTGCGCCATGGCCTCGAACCTGTTAGGTCTCAGCTTCTCTGGCAGATCGTTAGTAAGTGTCTTGCAGAAGACACACATTCCTTATGATGGGGTAGAAACCCTGCTCTGGTGACTTTCTGTGGACCCCGTTCTACTAACATGTTTGGCTGGGATCTGGATGCCACCTTGTGTCACCGCAGGTATCTCACGGCCAGTGGGGCTTCTTCTGAAACCTGGGCTGACACTTGTGGTGTGACGGCCGACGCCAAGAGCACTGGGGCCAGGATGTGCTTTGTCCTTGCGGGCCACACGAAACCGGGTCACATGCTTCAGGAGCCCTGAACCATGCTGGGGGAGCAGGAAGTGCTCACAGATGAGGGGATGTAGAGGCATTTGGAGGGTGTTGAGGTTGGGCGGTGAGAAGGCGAAAGGCTGGAGACGCCCTGAGCGGAGAGTGCGCTTCGAAGCTTATGAGTCTGTGTCTAGTTTTGCGCTGCTGTTGAGGGTTCTGTCCCTGAGTGGAGCTCCCAGACTGCAAAAGCCCACAAGGCCTAGACCTGCCCTGCATGAGTGCACTGGCAGAGGCCAGGACCAGAGCTCGGGCTTTTCCTTGTCTGTTGGTGCCAACAGGCCAACAGGCAGTCAAGCCTGGGAGGGACACGTCCCGTTATTTTTGTTTGCTGACATTTAGCTTTGTCAGTGAGGAAGTGAGGTGAGAGGTGCTGAGTGAAAAATGTCTGGACCCTGAGGTGGCCGGGAGGGTGAGGATAAGGGCCTGGGTTAATGCTGGGAGCCCTCCATGAAAAGGAGGAGGAGCTGAGGGTGGCTCCCGGTCCCTGGTGTGGGGAGGACTGGGGGAAGGGAGAGCATGTTTGGAGGCCCCAGTAGAGGTCTGGAGCTCAGGAGAGCCTGGGCTCACATGTAGCATCCTTGGGCACGTCAGCCGTAGCCAAGGGTGGGAGTGGGCTGCCTGGCCCGGGAGAAAGTGTGTGTGCCGAGAGGAGAACCCACAAAACCCATCTAGGAAGGAAGGGGTCCTGCCACAGCCTGGGTAACTGCAGGGGTGTGGGGCAAGGGGCAAGGGGCGAGGCCAGACCCCAGTGGCTGAGGAATCACCAGGCAGCAAGACAGTAGCAGATTCAGACGTGGTGGAAGAGACGTCCGGGGCCACGGAGCCTTGCGGAGCCATCCGGAGGAGGATGCTGACGGCATTCAGGGGTGCCCGGTGAGGTACCGCTCGTTAGGGGGCGGGTGGCCCAGAAGCCCTTTGGGAGGCTGGCGGGTGCTGTGATGTGGCCACACCGTGGCTGGGGCCCGGCTGGGGCGGCGTCAGTTGAGAGTGGCGATGGACGGTGACGGCTGTGCCGAAGTGGCGTGGAGGCTTGGCTGTGGACGCTGCTGGGGTTCCCGCTCAGGGGGCGACGTGGTGGTTCCCTGCTCCCCTGGAGGAAGGGAGGAGGGGCAAGCACTTGGGCCATGGGTACCCTTGGCCACTCCCTGCTGTGTCCTGGGGCCTTGGGAGGCCACAGACTTCCTTATGCTCTTCTCGTAGGCCTCCTGCCGTGTCCACCATGCTTTGGGCATCCTTAGGACTGGCTCTCTCCCCACTTCCCCACCCAGTGGAATACGGCTCTTCATTCCCTCACTCATGGCACCTCCTGGCATCAGCCGCATTTTCTCCGGCAGGTGCCCATCTCCTGGCACCCACCACCTCTCCTCAGGAGGGTCTGCCTGGGTGCTGCTAGAGCCTGCCTCACCCCTCTGACAGGAAGGGGCGCTTCGGCACTGGCCAGAAGGGCGTCCTGGAGCCCGGACCCTGCTCTGGGCTCAGGCCAGGCGTCTCCACTGCACTCCCCAGCACCCGTCCAGTTCTCTCTGCCTTCACAGCTTGGCTGTGGTCCTGCCAACTTGTCAGTATGCTTCTGTCACACCGGAGACCCTGGGCACACCCACATGGTTCCACTGAAACTTAACCCTCGGGGTAGGGCTAAGCAGGATTCCCTCCTGAGACACGAGGTCCTCAGGCCTCGGTCGCTGTGTGAGAGTCGTGGTGGAGCTCTACTGGGACCATCCCCTCCGCACCTTACCCTGCACTGCAGCCCCCACCCTAGCATTTCCCTAGCAGTCACCGCCACCTGGGCACCCCCCACCCCCTTGCAACATCCCCTTGGGTACCCTCCCTCTCTCCTTCACTGCCGACCCACTTTGCCCCAAAGCCCAGGTGGTGCCAGGGAGATCAGGTGTGGTGGGAGCAGGGAGGGCTTCTTCTGGCTGGTGCCTGTTCCCTGAGCCCACCCCAGGTGTCCTTAGAGCCCCTCGCCATGGGGGGTAGGGCGGAGGGAGGCCTGGTTTCAGGAGGCTCTGCTGTGGGTCTGAGCACTGGGGGGAGGCAGCGGGGAGAGCGGCTGAGGGGAGAAAGCCGGTGGAAAGTGATGGAAGCTGGAAACTGGAACTGAGGTCAAGTGGGAGGGACAGACAGAACTGGATCTTTAGGGAGAGGCTGGTCTTGCCCAGGTGGGAGATGAAAAGACAAAGCCTGCACGGAGGGGCGGAAGGACGCCAGGGTGCCCTGTGCGGTGCGAGACTGGCACCAGTCAGGATGGCGCAGAGGTGGATGGGGGCACGCAGAGGAGGCTCCTCAGCCCGGCAGGGGCAGGGGCAGGGGCAGGGGCAGGGGCAGGGGCAGGGGCAGGGGCAGGGAGGGGGTATGGCAGCTGCAGAGGCCAGTCAGGCCGCAGCGAGTGTAAGGGGACATGAAGTGTCACCCAAGTGCCAGGTGTCTGCCGAGCACTTGCCACACAGTGTCCCAAGGAAAGCCTGTGGAGGTCACACAGGCAGACCCGGAACCCACCCAGATCTGCCCACGTGTGGCCTGCAGGTCCCTTTCCCCAGCAGCCCCAGATTTGCTCTCTCCCATTGTACCTGAGTCCCTCCCCCAGTGGGTGTCTGGCCAGGGAGACCTGTACCTGGCTGCCGTACTGTAGCTGTGACTGTGGGCCATGTGCCTGCTGTGTGGGCCTGGGCTGCTAACACTCTTTCTCATTGCTCTCTCCTGCCCATCTGCATGTGGCTGCTCTGTCTAGCTGCGCGGTGGTCCCGAGCGCCGGCTGTGTAAGTGAGCATGCCCATCCCATGCCTCTCACTGTCCATAGCTGCACCTGGTCACCCTGGTCTCTGCTCTGCTTGGCTTCGTGAGGCTTCTGTGCCACCGACAGCCCCCTGAGGCTTCCCCTGGGCGCAACTGGGGATAGGGACCGAAAGGAGGGGGTGGGAGAGGGGAGTGGGTTTTCTCTGGAGGTGCCCCCAGGTAGGCCTCCCACCATGGCCATGCTGGAGAGGGGCTGCAGGTCTGGGGGTCCTGTCAGGTGATGTTGGGAAGAGAGGCATCATTTTTGTGTGTGTGTGTGTGTGTGTGTGTGTGTGTGTGTGTGCGTGCGCACATGTGTGCTGCTGTGTCCCTGTCACGAGCAGGCTGCTGCCATTCCTGCCGCTGCTGCTGCATGTCTGTGACGCGTGTGGGTGCTGTCCTGTGCAGGGAGGCCGACTGTCATGGGTGTGTCGCTGCCTGACACCTGCACATGCTGCTGCTCTGTGTGGGCATGAGCGCTGCCTGGTGTCTGTCTCTGACTCATGGACTTGGTCAGTCTGTGCAGCCACCAGCCTTCATCACGACTCAGCCGTCCCTGAAGCCTGCCCAGGTTTCTCTGGGTCTCCTCAGGAGAGCAGAGCTGTGTGTGGGAGTGGGGAGAGGTACTGCCAGTCTTACTGTCCAGGACACGGGCGGATGGGGCAGTGCCCAGAGCCTGTGTCGGAGGCCGTCAGGGATGGGGCAGTCGGCCCTTTGCCACGAGAGGCTGTTTCCCCTGGTGGGCTGCTCTTGGATCCCCATGGAGTGAAGGGGCCCTCTGTTTTTACTCTTTATGTTCCATTCAGTTTAGGCCCCTTCTCTCCCGGCAGGGCCCTGGCTCTGACCCTGGGGGCCAGACAGAGGGGCCCTATCATGACCACAGGACCCCACCCTTCTTTCTTCCTGTGGCCCTAAGGCTACCCCCACCCCAGCCCCAGTGCCCACCCGACCTGCGTCCTCCTGGCCACTGGCCCCTCTCCCCTCTGCCTGCCCCCACATCTCCTGGCGCCCCTCACCTGGCCTTGACCCCCTCTCCCTCCGCAGGCTCTTCAGCAGCCTCGGTGAGCTGAGCTCCATCTCAGCGCAGCGCAGCCCTGGGGGCCCGGGCGGCGGGGCCTCCTACCCGGTGCGGCCCGGCGGCCGCTACCCCGTGGCGCGGCGCGCCCCGAGCCCAGTGAAGCCCGCGTCGCTGGAGCGGGTGGAGGGGCTGGGGGCGGGCGCGGGGGGCGCGGGGCGGCCCTTCGGCCTCACGCCTCCCACCATCCTCAAGTCGTCCAGCCTCTCCATCCCGCACGAGCCGAAGGAGGTGCGCTTTGTGGTGCGCAGCGTGAGCGCACGCAGCCGCTCGCCCTCGCCGTCGCCGCTGCCCTCGCCAGCGCCTGGCCCCGGCCCCGGGGCCCCCGGCCCGCGCCGGCCCTTCCAACAAAAGCCGCTGCAGCTGTGGAGCAAGTTCGACGTGGGCGACTGGCTGGAGAGCATCCACTTGGGCGAGCACCGCGACCGCTTCGAGGACCACGAAATCGAGGGCGCGCACCTGCCGGCGCTCACCAAGGACGACTTCGTGGAGCTGGGCGTCACGCGCGTGGGCCACCGCATGAACATTGAGCGCGCGCTCAGGCAGCTGGACGGCAGCTGACGCCCCCTCCCCACGTCCCAGCCGCGCCCTGCCGGCAGGGCCCCCCACCCCCACCCCCGGGCCGCGGGCTCGGCCTGCCCCCCACAAAGGCGCCCGGGCCAGGAATGTTGCATGAATCGTCCTGTTTGCTGTTGCTCGGAGACTTGCCCTGTACATTGCTTAGTGCCCTCCCCGGCCGGCGAGTCCCACCCAGCACACGGTCAGGAAGGGCGAGGGCCAGGGAGGCTGGAGCGGGAGAGGGTTGGGGGTGGGGTGCTCCGGCCTGACCATCTCCCGCACAGCTCCTGGTGGCTACTCTCCCAGAGGGGGGGACCTAGTCCAGCATGCGAGGTCAGGACACACCTTGGTGACTCGGGGGGAGGGGGGAGACTTGGGGTTCTCGGTTGGGGGCCTAGGAGCCCCCCCCTGTTTTGCATATTTTAATCCACTCTATATTTGGAACGAGAAAAGGAACAAATATCTCTGTCCTTAACAGCTTCCCTTCCCTTCCCCTACAGCCCCCCCCACCCCCCCCACTGGTTCCGCTGCTGCTGCCCAGTCTTCCATCTCTGGCCCCTCACTGCCACTGCCACCCCACATGGGGCGGGGGACGCTCCAGCTGGTCTGGGGTTGGCCAGGGTCCTAGTAGCCCGCCCTGGGGCCCCAGCTCGGCCCTCTCCCCTCGCTGAGCTATAGTGTGCCCCACCGACCCTTCAGGTGCTGCGTGGAGGAGGGGCGGCAGGCAGCGAGTCCTGCTGGGCACTAGCCAGGTCAGGTGGCCTGGGAGACCATTGCCCTGGGGAGGGGCAGGGCCCTGGCATCCGCCCCAGCCAAGTCCCTCACAGGGTCCCTTCCCAGGAGGGGTCTAGCCTCCTCCCCACACTGTTGGGCAACCACAGCAGAGAAGCCTCCCTGCCTCAGACCCCAAAGTCTCCTGTTCCTGCCCTGTGTGTGTGTGTGTGTGTGCGCGCACGCACGTGCGAGTGTGTGAAACTCTGGGTGCGGCTGAGTGCGTCGGAGCCCTGTGTGTGCCTGACTGGAGTGTGGTCCCAACGGGCCACTCTGGACTAGTGTGGGGGCTTCAGCAGTGTGCACAGGGTGCATGTATGGGTGTGTCCCTGTGAAAGCACCCCATTTCCACTTCCAAAGAAAGTCAGAGGCACCCTAGGACCTGCTGTTTGCCCAGCCCGTCCTTCCAGAGCCTCGTCTAGCCTGAGCGGGCCTCCTTGGTGAGGCTCTGCTGCTTGGACAGGCTCCCAAGAGCCCTTGGAGGCAGTGCCCCGCCCCCCACTGGGCTTCTGGGGGGGGGGGACCATAGAGGACCCCTAGAGTCAGGCCACCGCAAGCCCTGGGGAGAGGCAAAGACCCCAGAGGGCACCCCAGCCCCCCTTACTGTGACTCCTCACACTCAGCAATGACCTGTGGGGTGGGGGGCCCTGGGACGTTTTTAAACCTAGGGTTTGGAGTCTGGACTAAGCTCCATCCACGTCACTCACAAGTTTCTGTTTATATTTCTAGCTTTTTTTAAAAAAAAAAAAAAACAGAAAACTGAAGTTTTCACAGCCCAGGGGCCTGGCACGCCGGTCTGTGCCCGCCTGCCCCGCCCTGGCCCACCGGCCCCATTCCCTGGGCAGAGTCACACCCAGTAACCCTCTCACCGACAGACCAGGTCACACACAGCAGCAGTCACTGTAACAGACTGCCACATACACCCTCAGTCTCACACTCACCTGTGGGTTTTTGGTTCCGTTCAATTTGGGTTTTTAACTTTACAGGGTCAGTCCCGCTTCACCCCTCCTTTTGTATGGAGTTCCATCTGGGGGATTTCACCCCTGCTCCAGTCCTGAGGCCTCCTGACCCTGACGTTGTGATACACCCCACAGAGATCTATGTTTCTTATATTATTATTATTGATAATAATTATTATAATATTATTATGTAATAAATTTATAAGAAATGAAGCCGTCTCTCAGTTGCCTGTTTGAGGAGGTATTGGGAGCACAAACTGCTGTCCCCTGAATGGGATGAACCTCAGCCTTGACACGAGCATTCGGCCACATGCACTGGTGACTCTCAGCCCTGTCTCAGTCTCCTTGTTGACCCCACGTCCCCATACCAGGCTTCTCTTCGCATCTCTTCCGGACTCCTGCTGGGCCTCAGCTCATGCTGCCCACCAGCTCACTGAGTGTAGCCCTCCTGAGGTAGGAGTCCAGTTGTCCTCTGTCCCCCTGCCCCACCTCCCCCACTGTGTCCATTTGTTTCTGAATTCTTTGAACCTTCTCATGTCTGTGCCTGCTGTCCTGCCCTCATGGCTACTGCCCTTGTCCGGGCTTTACTACCCCCCCCCCCCCACCTGAGCTGACAGTCATGTGAGCAGCTGGCTGCTACCAGCCAATGATGTGGCAAGGCTAGTGTGGCACCGGGTGGGGCGTGGCCCACCCACAGGAAGGGCAGAGGCACCTTAAGGGTGGAAGAGAGGGTGAACAGTGTGGGTGGATGGATATCTTCCCACAGAGTGGGCACAGGAGGCCCAGCGGGAGTTGGGAGAGGGCTCCTCAGGCATCAGTCACCTGACAGGGTCTTGGCAGGGGCAGTGCCTGCAGATCCTGGCCCCACTGGGTCAAGGTGGAGTGCAGATCTGACAGAGTAATAAACGTGGACCTTGACTTGGGTTATTGATGGTCAGGGGTGGGACCAGTGGGAGATACCACCAGAAAGTGTGAAGATCCCAGAGGGAGTGAAGTGGCTGGAAGACGGACAGACTCTGGTGTCTTCACCCAGAGGAGGTGGGGGCAGGCAGAGGTGCTTTGAGGGATCAAGTGCAGGTCTGGCTGGCCTGGGAGGGAGGGTGAGGCCCTGTGAGGCTTGGACCTTGAGAGGCTTGCAGGCTATCTAGAAAGCCCCACAATTTCAAATTTTCAACTTTTTCAAAATTTTAGTTTTCATTTTCAAGTCAGAGACTGTGGTCAGCATACAGAAGAGGCCATGAAGGAAGTCAAGGAGTAAGGAACTGGGAGGGTCTAAATGTGGGGGCAGAGGTGGGACCCTGCCTGACTTGCCGTCTGCCTGAGCCAGGGTGTTGGGGGGCTGGTATCCTTTGCACGAGGAGCCCTGGGTCTCTCTGGGTCTGGGTCAGAGCTTGGGGTAAGTACAGCTTTTCAACAGAAGAGAGGAGGAGGAAGAGGAAGGCAACAAGCCTTCCATAGAAAGGGCATCACCCACTCTGGCTCCTAAGGGGTTTGGGGGAGAAAATGAATCCCCCCCACCCTCATACCTCAGAAGACAAGTCAGAACCTTCAGTGCCTGTGAGGGCAGACGTGGCGGAGGAAATCCTCTCTGCAAGTTGAGGACTAGGGGAGCTGCAGCCCCAAATGCTTTGGGGCAAAGACATTTTCACTCAGGGCTAGGGTCTCCTCATGACCTCAACATATCCTTTTGGGGGCCCTAAGCAACTCACCAATACTCTTTCTGGAGCCTGGAGCAGAGGCTGCAGCCCCAACTCTCCCTCACCCCAGCCACCACTGCCTGAGGTCCTGTGAACAACTTGGGCTGGATGGACGGACGTGTCTGCTCTGCAGAGGGTCTCGCTGGAGAACGGGTGGGGTGGGAACCTCAAGGGTTAGAGATAAGGGTGAGGAAAGATGAGGTAGGAGTTGGACTGGTCAGGGGAGCAGGGGTAGGAGTTCAGAAGTGAGGGGCAGGAATCAGGCTGCGGTAAGCAAGGGGGCATATGGGGGTGGGAAGGGAAGGGGGGAGGTGAGGTGGGGGGGGATGGGGAAGCCCTCATTCTGCTCCCTGTGCTGGGAGCTTCATCTTGGTTCGAGTCAAGCCTCTAGTAGCCATTGGGACCCCCTTTTTTTAAATAAAAATTTTTAATGTTTATTTATTTTGAGAGAGAGAGAGAGTGAGAGCGAGCAGAGGAGGGGCAGAGAGAGAGGGAGACACAGAATCTGAAGCAGGCTCCAGGCTCCGAGCTGTCAGCACAGAACCTGATGTGGGGCTCGAACTCACGACCCATGAGATCATGACCTGAGCCAAAGTCAGATGCTCAACCGACTGAGCCACCCAGGCACCCCTGGGATCCCTTCCTCTGGCCCCAGACTCCTACCGTCTGGTACCTTCCTGCCTCTCTCCCTTGTGCTTTGGAACAGCGTGGAGAAGTCACTCTTATTTGAGATGTTTGCTTCTTCCATTAGGGTTAATGACAGAATTAGACCTGGTAGGCCATGTTCCTATCCCTCATTACTGTGGCCATGGGGGCAGGTATGGACTGGCAGCCCCTTCTAAAATCAGGAGTGAGTGTTACTCTGTGGAGTCAGATAGTAGTTGCCCTCTAGAATCTAGACATTGGGCCTTCAAATTTGTTACTGCATAACCCTAAGTGTTTTGAAAAACTAGGTGCTACTTTTCATCTTGAATCTTATAACTAACATTTTTGTCATATGGTTAAATACTTGCAAAGGTTGTGATTTCTAGAAAATTGTACATATTAGCATGAAAATTAATGTTGACATCATTCTGTTAAATGATTCTCATGGACCTAAATACCATATCAATTTTATACCCATCAAAATCCTATAAAAACACCTGAATAGGTGTTTTCTTAAATAGTCAAAACTTCAATGATCACTTGAATTCTTGCTGCAATGTGGTATAATTCCAAAGCCTTTTTGGTTACTTTATCAGGCACAATCTGACACTTGGCTAAAATAAGCGAGGACTCCTAACACTCAGTAGGTGAATTGTAACTTAGGTTTGTGAAATAGGACTTCCTGAACTTCAGGTAGAGGAGGAGAGATCACTTGATATGAAGGCTTAAAAAAAAAAAAAAGAAACTTAAACACAGGAGCAGAGTCCTCCTGAAATCAGGTAGAAGAAATATGTTCTATGACACTCAGGTCTGAGAAGAAAACCTAACAGTCGGGTAAAGTGCACAAGGGCCCTGAAACTCTCCTAGGAGAGATGACTCCCTACACTCAGGTAGAAAAGAGAGCGCCCCACTGACATGCAGGGGGCAGTGATAAAAATCTTGTGATACAGAGTTGATGTTATTGAGACCCAATTACATTCCTCTAGGGGAAAGAAAACCTGTTGCTTGTCAGGAAGGTAAATAATGCATATCAAAACTCAAGTGGAATCATTCTGCCACTAACTGGGGGGATATGGCCTTGTCACTCCCTACTAAACAAAGATAAGATGTCCTGGGCCAGTGTTAGAAGACGGAGGAGGAACAGGAAAGTATTCCCCAGAGAAGGCACTTTGAGACTGGAAAACCAAGCAGGCCACTACATACTGTTTACTCTGAGTTTGTTTTTGTTAAGATTTAATTTTGAGTAAGCTCTACACCCAGCATGGGGCTTGAGCTCACAACCCTGAGATCAAGAGTCACACGCTCTACTGACTGAGTCATCCAGGCACCCCTGTTTACAGAGTTTTATTCAGGTGGATCGGGCAGAGAATGACTGCATAGTTGAAAGATTTCATACGATGAGGCCCATGCAGAAGGGCAGTAGTGAGATTGCACCTAATGGACAGCCGACCTTTAATTAGCTCTTGTGTCACCACCTGTGCCTCAGCAAGGGGAAAGACTATGTTATCTCCAACAGATTCTTGGGGGAGGGGGTGAAAACAAGCCTTGCCCATCCTGGCCTTGGCAGGCATTCCTAAGGTGTGTATATCAATCTCCAAGGTGCCCGGAACACATAGCCCCAAGGGAGGTCACTGAGCAAACAGGAGCAAGATGGAGGGCCAGAGATGGAGTCAGTATTGTCAGCAACCCTAACCCAGTAATAGGAGAGGGAAGATCTTCTGGCCTGCAAGAAGAGTAGACTTGGGGACACTCGTGTATAGAAAATGAGAGCTTCTTGACAATTGGGTAGTGAGATGAGATGTCCGGACAATTGTCTAGTGGAAACGAGACATCTGACAATTAGGGAGAAGAGATGGAAACACTGGACATGCAGGTAGGGAAGGCAAGGCCTTGTTACACTCGAATAGGGAAGAGGAGACCCCTTGGTTGCTAAGAGAAAAGAGCTGGAACCTCCAGACATAGCAGAAGAGGTGAGTGACAAGATCTCCTGACTCTCAGGTGGAGGAGAGCTCCAGATGCCCTGGAAGGAGACAGAAAACCTTCAGGTAGTCAGAGAGTTGAGACAAGAATATCAGATATTTACAGAGCAAAGGAGACCTTGTGATATTCAGGTAGAGAAGATGAAAGCTCATGACTTTTAGGGAGGGAGGGAGACTTCCTGGCAGCCAGGTGGAGGACATGAGAGTTCCTGGCACTTGAGCATGGCAGGCGAAACCTCAGGGCACTCACAGAGGTGAGATGTACTTCCTGAGCCTCAGATAGGGGATATAGGACCTCTTGGTTCTCAGGTAGAGAAGATGCAACAAAGTGACACTCAGGCGGTCCAGACGAGGCCTTTGGCCTTGAGATGGAAGAAGAGAGACATCCTCACATTCAGGAAGAAGAGATGATAGCTCCTGATACTCTGGTAGGATGTTCAAGACCTGCTGGACATTCAGTTGAGGGGGATGTGACCTCCTGAAAGTTACGTGAGATGAGAAGTATGACATTCATATTTAGAGGAATAAAGATCATCTGGAAATCTGAAAACCCTTAATACTCAGGACACGAGGTGTCCCGACACTCGGGTAGGAGAGGTGCACCCTCCGGACATTCAGATTGACTAGTGGAGAACTTACACTCAGGTCGAGGATGGGAGACTGCCCTTCATGCAGGTAGAGATGTGATCTCTCACACTCTTACAGAAGAGGTGAAACGTGTTAACACGCAGGTATGTGAGGTGAGCCTTTGTCAACCTCTGGTAGGTGAGACACAGTCTCCTGACAATCAGAAGAAATGAAACTTCCTGATATTCAGTTAAGTGTAATGAGAGTTCTTTACACTTAAGTATAGGAGACACACCTTGTTGCACGTAGGTCCCAGAGGGGAGGCCTGGAGACACTCAGGTAGGAAACACCAGAGCTTGTGATACTCAGGAATGAAGAGAAAGGTGGGCCTTGAAGTACTGAATTAAGGAAATTCAGAATGGCTCTCTCAAAAGTGTGCTGATAGCATGTACTTGGAAGAGGAAAGACAGTTTTCCCCACACAGTATTAAGGATCGATTAATCTGACCTGATTAACCTGACCCCTTGTAACCACTGACATGCGCCATCTTGACACAGAGGGACAGAGCTGCCCTTCAATCCGTGTTTGGAACAGGAAACGTGCTTACAGCCTGCATGAGGGGCAGACCCTGAGGTTGCACAAAGCTAGAACCTCAGATGATATGGGACCTCAGAAGGGTAACTCGGAATGAAGATCCTGGCCTTGGGACAGAGGGAGGGGGCTGCACCCAGGAGTCAGGGGGAGCCTGAACAGGAAGTTGGGAACTCCTCTGAGCCTGAACCAGTTAAGCGAAAGGGCTCCTGCCTGGCCTGATGCCTGGGGGGGTGGGGGTGGGAGGTCGCACTGCTGATTGGTCAGGAGGCCACAGGGCTTTGTGAAGTCGCTAGGGTTCCAGGCCAGGCTGGGGCAGGAGTATGGTGGAGATGCTGCCAACTGCCATCCTGCTGGTCTTGGCTGTGTCTGTGGTTGCCAAAGATAACGCCACGTGTGAGTAAGTGTCAGGGACACCTTTGGGGTGTGTGTGGAGAGAGTGTCTTCTGAATAGTAAGCCCCACCCAGACTCTGTCCAGGGCGAGGGAGGAGGCCAAGTGCAGGCCTTAGTCGTTCCTGGGTCTCACAGGTGTGACCTACAACCCCCACTCAGACCGTCCTTGTTCCCAGCTTCATCAGCCCATGGGCCCCAGGGCTGACCCCTGGGTTCCTGTGGCTCCCACAGCACAGACACTGGGACCTCTTCCTCACCTGGAGACTGGCCTCACTGCCTCTGGAACATCAAGTCTTACTTTTTAGGAGGCCTTTTATTCCCACAGATACTGAGGTGTCCCCACCTGTGTATGACTCCTAAGGCCCCAGGATACCATCACGCCATGCCTCTGGGATCCCCCCTCCAACTTAGACTCCTACAGCCTCCAAGATACCCCCAAACTATTGTGGCCTCTCCCCAGCTCCCAGAATTCCTGTCCCTGGACCCCCGCGGCTCCCCATACCTGGGGCCACTGGACCTGCCTTGGCTACTCTGCCTCCTCTGCCACCACCCACCCCTGCCTTGCAGCCTCGACACCTCTAGCCTCCCCGTCTGCCTAGGGCTCTCCTACGTTTCTAGGGCCCTTACTGTCTGTCCTGCTTCCCGTGGCCCTTTCTTTCCCCCAAACCATTTCCTAGACGCTGTAGCTCCTGGCCTCGCCACCACCCTGACAGCGCTTCTCCTCAGCATCGTCCCCCCTGGACTCCACCTACTCTGGGCCACCCCACTTGCAGCAGACCCCTAGCCTTACCTCCCCCGTTGTGCAGGTAGGACAGGCTGGAACTGTTCTCGGTTTGAACCGTGCCCCTGGTCTCTCCTCAGTGGCCCCTGTGGGTTACGGTTCAGGCAGAACCCACAGGGGAGTGTCCGTATCGTCGGAGGGCAGGATGCGGCACTCGGAGCCTGGCCCTGGATGGTCAGCCTCCAGGTCTTCACTTCCCACAACAACCGAAGGTATCACGCGTGCGGAGGCACCCTGCTGAACTCCCACTGGTTGCTGACGGCTGCTCACTGCTTCGGGTCCAAAAAGTACGTGTGGGAACGCGTGGAGGGAGGTCTTCAGGAAGGCTGTTCTGGGGCAGGGACTTTCCCCAGAGCTCTCTGTGCAGTCTCCCGGGCCTAGTGGCGACCAGACCTTTGACAGGGGAGGGCTCTGAGGGTCACCATCACCAGAGGTTTCTGTCGAGCCAGTCCCTACTGAGGATAACCTGGCTTGCCTCTGTGCCCACAGAAAAGTATATGACTGGAGACTGATTTTTGGAGCAAGGGAAATTGTGTATGGGAGCGATAAACCAGTGAAGCCGCCTCAACAGGAGAGATATGTCGAGAAAATCATCATTCACGAGAAATACGTCCCCAGTTTAGAGTACAATGACATTGCTCTCTTGAAGATCACCCCTCCAGTTCCATGTGGGCAGTTCATCGGACCCGGCTGCCTGCCCCAATTTAGGGCAGGCCCACCCAGAGTCTCCCAGGCCTGCTGGGTGGCTGGCTGGGGATTCTTAAGAGAGAATGGTGAGTATGGAGGGGGCTCTCAAGGGGGGACACTGCTGGTCGTTCTCTTGGTGGTCTCTGAGGGGAAGGGGTAATATGTGCTGCCTGGTGGAGTGACACCCAGACCCCACCAGAGTCCTGTAAGTAGGTTCCGTTTTATAGCTGGAGAAACTGTTCAAAGCCTCACAACTTATGACTAGTGTGGTCGCCGAAGGGAAGGCTGAACGCAGGCACAGGAGAACCTCGGTGCTCTTAGCACGGGGTCTAGCCTGTGTCTGTGTCTGGGCCTGGAGCCTAGCTGCTGCATTCTGGAAGTGGGTGCTCCTGAAACTTGGAGAAGAGCTCTGGATATGGTTTTGGGGCTGTGGGGCAGTGCCTCTCCTCTCTGGCCCTCCATTTCCCCATCTGTGAATGGAAGGGGCCGGTCACGTGGTCTCTGAGCTCTGAGCCCCCTGAGCCCAGCCCTCCTGGTCCTGACCAGTGCACCTCTCCTCCCCACCCTTGGTGGTCACAAGGCCAGAACCCACCCTGCCCTTTGGAGTTACTTCGTTTTCACTGTGGGAGAGGTTTTTTGCAGGTCAGCAGTGGGCAGCAAGGGTTTGACCAGCAGGTTAGGCCTTTCGGGTTTCCAAAGGTGGTCTCATGGAAATCTTTACCCAGTCACACTGGGGATGTGAAACAAGACTGAAATCTCTTGTGTCCCTTGATAATGGAAAACCGAGGGTTCCCAATTCAAGGCACTGCAGTCGTTTGGAGTCAAAACTCAGGCTTTCCTGGTGACAGAACCTTGGTAGTTTCAGGGTGCTTCCTGGAACTCTTCTTTCTCAAGGCTGGTTCCGCTCTCTGGCAGGTTTGCTGTCCGTTCTGTCCCTCAGGGAAGGGCTTCTCTTCCCAGGCACCCTTGCTTTCACTGGCCTCTGCTGGCCCGTGGCCTTCTCTCCCTGGTCCGGGGTGTCACCCTCTGTCTGGCTGTTGATGTCCATGGCTCTGCCGTGGCCTCTAGAGCATTCTTTTTTTCCCACTCACCGGCCTACCCTGCTCTGCCCACCCACTTGGACATGGGCACAGCATTCCGGGGTTCTTGCCGTCCCTGGGGGGACTGATCTCAGGGTTCCCATCTGCACCCCCACCCCCACCCTCACCTTTGCTGTCCTTTCGCTCAAAAGGATTCTAGGCTCCCAGCTACACTCTGGACATCATGCAAAGTCTCTTTTGTTCTAGAATTCCCCTCAACGTAATGGGTTTTCTATTATTTTTTGGTGAACACTCCCCCACCGCCAAGGCCAAGTCTTAAAGAAATCTCCAGCCTCCAAAGTTCTGTGACATTCCTTCAGACCTTTCTTTTTCTATGTCTTCCTTGAACCCATACGCTCTGGGGCCGAAAGAGCACTTTGGGGGTGGTCTTCCTTTTCTACTGAATTTTGAATGCTTGCAGACCTTTTTAGCATTTTTCCTGTAAAGCCAAGGTGTCGGGATTGAGAACCCCCTTTCTGTTTCAGGACACCTGGCTCTTGACAATGAAACTTGTGTCTGTCCAGACTCTGTAGGCTGTGCCATAGATTTAAAAGGTCACCTTAGGGGTGCCTGGGTGGCTCAGTCGGTTAAGCGTCCGACTTCGGCTCAGGTCATGATCTCACGGTTTGTGAGTTCGAGCCCCACGTCGGGCTCTGTGCTGACAGCTCGGAGCCTGGAGCCTGCTTCAGATTCTGTGCCTCCTTCTCTCTCTGCCTCTCCCCCACTTGTGCTCTGTCTCTCTCTCTCTCTCAAAATTAAGTAAAAAATGTAAAAAAAAAAAAAGCTCACCTTAAATGAGCAGGCTTCTTGTGGCAATTTCAGTGTCACCCCTGTCTCAGGGACGGGGCACATACAACACTCTCCTGCTTGGATGGTATGCAAAGCTGAGCTAAAGGGACCCAAAACATGTTCAAAGCCACACAGACGCACATTCAGCTGTTTTCCGGGTGCCTACTGTGTGCCTTGCTCCCCCCTCCCTCCCCCTTGCTGCACGTGGCTCTGGCTTCACGTTGGCCATGTTCCAGGTCTGACTGCCACCTCGCCACCTGTATGCAGGCAATTTCAGACTCCCCCGCCAGGCGGTGGCTGGGCTGTGGGTGATGCTGTAGGGGGGCCCTTCTGTTTGCGGGGGCCACTGGTGAAGGGGGAATGGCTGCACCTATTCTTGAGCTCTAAGCCGGATGCGAGGTTGGCTGATTGAGGCATCGCCTGGGCTGGACCTTCCTTAGCCCGAAGGTCATGATGGAGCATCTGGGGCTGTAAAGGAAGTTCTGACTTGGCCTCAGGTCATTCCAACCATCTGTGCCCCTGACAAGTCTGTCTGTGTGTGGACACGACCCCACAGCTCTTCCCTTTATAGAATCTCCTCAAAGCAGAAGGGAGGCACGCGGGAGGGACTCCTCCCGTCCACAGCTGAGCAGAGGCATCCCGGGTGAAAAGCAGGGAGGGTGACCCAGAGCTGTGCTATGGGGGATGAGACGTGTGTCTTGGGCTTAAGTGTAGAGGAAAACCTTGGTCTGAATCCCGGCCTCACCACTTCCCTGCCAGGACGAAGTGGAGGAAAGGCGAGTCACAGCCCTCCACGCAGGGGGTTGCTGTGGGCCGTAAATGAGGTGACACACTCTGGCTGTTAATCTGCCCTCAGCACACACAGCCCTGGAGCCGCATCTGCACCTACCGACTGCACACGCCCACCTCCACCCCACACCCTGCCTGCTCTTCTCCTCAGGGTTATGTGAGGAGAGGCCAGGGGCATTCGCTCCCACGGGTTTAATGGTTTTATTTCATGGGTTTAATCAGAGCATTTGGGGGCGATGGGGTTCTGTGGGGGGACGGGGCAGGGCTTTCCCAGCACACGTCTGTGCTCGCTGACCACTGAGCCAGGCGCCTGGCTGCAGCCTACAGGACGTCACCTACACTGCAGGAGGCACTCGTGAACCTCATCGATCTCGACTTATGTAACTCCACCCAGTGGTACAACGGGCGCATCCGGTCCACCAACGTGTGCGCGGGGTACCCTGAAGGCAAGATTGACACCTGCCAGGTAACTCCCCTCAGGTGCCCACTTCCAGCCGACTCCTCTTGCTTGAGGCCCTCTTGTTTGAGCTACACTACCGCTAGGGCCCTGCTCCAGTGACCCCTTCCCTGGCCCCATCTTCCAGCAGTGAGGGTGGGGGGAGACACTAACCTGCTGCCCCTACAGAGGACCAGTCACCACACCGAGAGCTTATTCTGCCATGGCACAGGGGTCAAACCACCCAACCGCCACCCCTGAAGAGAATGCTTGCCTCTCTTTGCCAGAAATCAAAACCTCCCAATCCACGTGTACACAGGCCCATGTATGCGTGAAGCCACATGCATGGACGCATGGGTCGCTTACTCCCTCCTCACTGGAAGGAAACCCACGACAATCCATACCCTTCTCACATTCCAACCGAAGATGTTGGTACCAACTCAAAGTTTGCCACAACCACTGTGTTCATGGCAGCAGGAAGTCATGTGACCCAGAGACTGTCCTTCCAGAGCCTATGGCCCTTCTGGGCAGGGGAAAAGTGGCTCAGGCAGAGAGTGACTCCTGTGTCCTTCTGGGCAGGGGGACAGCGGCGGTCCTCTCATGTGCAGAGACAACGTGGCAAATACCTATGTGGTCGTGGGAGTTACAAGCTGGGGGGTAGGCTGTGCCCGAGCTAAGCGCCCTGGAGTCTACACGGCCACTTGGCCCTATCTGAACTGGATTGCCTCCAAGATCGGTTCTAATGTCTTGCACATGGCTCAAGTGCCCACCCCTCCCCCTCCCACTACTCCAGCACCCCCAGTCAGACTCCCCTCTGCCCACCCTTCTGCTCGCCCTCCTTGGTACTTCCAACGCCCTGTTCAACCACTTCCCGCGCATCCCCCTGCATCTCAACCTCGACCCCGACCCCGACCCAAACCCCCAGCCCCGTCCCTGCCTCCACCTCCACCCCCGCCTCCATCCCCATCCCCACCCCCTCCCGCACCCCCACCTATCACTAAACCTCCCCAAGTGCTTTCTTTTGCCAAGCGGCTACAGCAACTCATAGAGATCTTGAAGGGGAAGACCTTTTCTAGCGCAAAGGGGTATTATGAAATGGAGACCACAGACCTCCCCGAACTGACGGCTGCTTCCTGATCCAACCCCATTCCCAACAGACCCAGTGAGCCCTTCACTCTTGAGAAAAAAAAAAAAAAGATGAAATAAATAACTATAACTATAACTATAAATACATATCCACGAAGAGATGCTTTCTGGAGTTCTTCCTACCTGCCCTCTCCAACTCAGTCCAAACCCTCCCACATCAAATCTACCCACCCTCTTTCACTCTCCAACAAGGTGGACTTGCTTATACGTTAACATCAGTTGTGGTTTTTTAAATCTTGATTTTTATCTTTATTTTTATAAAGCCTTTTTTTTTTTTGAGAGAGAGAGAGAGAGAGAGCACAAGCAGGGGAGGGGCGGAGAGAGAGGAAGACAGAGGATCCGAAGTGGCTCTGTGTTGACAGCAGTGAGCCTGATGTGGGGCTCGAACTCATGAACCATGAGATCATGACCTGAGCTGAAGTTGGGTGCTTAACCAAGTGAGCCACCCAGGTGCCCCTAAATCTTGATTTTTAAAGTTGGAACAAGGTGATCTGGGGCCATGGGCCTGTTATGGTCTTTATTTCACACTCAGTGTCTCTGTATATTAAATTAGTAGGTATGGGTGCTGGCAGTACGACTGTGAGCTGAACTGATTCAGAAGGAGTGTGCATCTGAATCCATTGGAAGAATGACCCCAATCTGAAGTTTTGTAGAGTGGCCGACCAGTGCTCAGTCCGCATGGCCAACCCCAGGCAGGAGTCTGCCCTCAACCAGAATTGCTCATGTCCATTTGTAAATCCTGAGAAGGATCTTGATGGGCTCAGGTCAACTGCCTACTCTGGTCTGGGCATAAACCAAACCTAAATGCTGGATTAACCACTTGAGAATTAAAGATGGCAGGCTCCAAGGGCGCCTGGGTGGCTCAGTAGGTTAAGTGTCCAATCTTGACTTCGGCTCAGGTCATGATCTCATGTTCATGGGTTTGAGCCCCGTGTCGGGCTCTGTGCTGACAGTGAGGAGCCTGCTGGGATTCTCTCTCTCTGTCTCTCTCTCCCCCTCCCCTGCTTGCTCTCTCTCTCTCTCTCTCTCTCAAAATATATAAACGTAAGCTTAAAAAAAGGAAAGATGGCAGGCCCCAGAAAGAAACCCTCTTGGCTCCTGGCTGGGCAGTTGCTGCAAGAAGCATCCATTCTCTTCTCTGTTCACCAAACTGTCTGTGCACGTTTCATGTGCGAGATGGTCCCATGTGCTGGTTGCAAAGACAGATGGCAGAAGGTGCAGGAGCATGAGGGAGGAACCTGGGGTGAGGAAGACCAAGGACCCTGTCCTCTTCCTGCTGGGGCGGCAACAGAGACGGATGAAGCAGCACGCGTCTTCGTTTTCAGGATTCATCAGTCTGACTGGGTTCAAACAAACACCCTGCTTTACCCCTCCTCAGCTGTGTGGCCTTGGGAATATGGCCAGAGGGTTGTGTGACAATGAAATTAGGACAGATAGGAAGCATTCAGAGCAGAGTTGACACGCTGTAAATGCTGTAATTTAGAGCCAACTGGCGAGGAGATGCTGGGTAACCTCATGTTTATCTGCAGAGGCGCTCTGGTGCATACCATCTGCACACTCATGATCCCTGAAATGCTAGGCTACAAAGGAAAGCTTGCAAATTGGTCTGGGCGGCCCATAGCTCTGTAGTGTAGCAATGTTTGATTAAATTAAAACCCCACATTTTATCTGCCTTGGCTAAGAACTGACATTGCTAAGATTGTCCATTATTCTTTTTGTTGGCTTTGGTCTGTCTCTTCTAAAGCCAGTTTCTTACTCTCCCTACTGGGTACATAAGCTTTGTACCCTGGTGTCAGATGCTAGATATCCTCTAAACACTGAATAAAACTCAGAGTCAGTCACACAGCGAGACAGAAACCAACTATGGGCCACGTGATCCAGAACAGAAACAGTCATGGCAGCAGCTCCGGACCTGCCCTCACCCTTCCTGGGCAGTCCTGAATCCTGAGCCAGAGCCCTGTGGATCTGCAGGTGGGAGTCGTGGGGCAAGGTGTGCTCAGGCTAGGGAATGGGGGTGGGTGTGGAGGGTTTGGGACAAGTTTGGAGGAGCTACAGTACCAGTGGTTTCCTTTCACCTTCAGATCATCCCCCCTCCTCAGAGCCTCCCAGGATCCAGAACACATTCTTCCGGCACTCTCCTTTTTTTTTTAAGCATTTATTTTTTTTATTATTTTTTAAAAATTTACATCCAAGTTAGTTAGCATCTAGTCTAACAATGATTTCAGGAGTAGATTCCTTAATGCCCCTTACTCATTTAGCCCATCCCTGCTCCCACACCCCCTCCAGTAACCCTCTGTTTGTTCTCCTTATTTAAGAGTCTCTTATGTTTTGTCCTCCTCCCTGTTTTTATATTCTTTTTGCTTCCCTTCCCTTATGTTCATCTGTTCTGTGTCTTAAAGTCCTCACATGAGTGAAGCCATATGATACTTGTCTTTCTCTAATTTCACTTAGCATAATACCCTCTAGTTCCATCCACGTAGTTGCACATGGCAAGATTTCATTCTTTTTGATTGCCGAGTAATACTCCATTGTGTGTGTATATATATATATATATATATATATATATATACATATATACACACACATACCACATCTTCTATATCCATTCATCCATCGATGGACATTTGGGCTCTTTATATACTTCGGCTGTTGTTGATAGTGCTGCTATAAACATTGGAGTACGTGTGTCCCTTCGAAACAGCATACCTGTATCCCTTGGATAAATACCTCATAGTGCAGTTGCTGGGTCGTAGAGTAGTTTTTACTTTTTTGAGGCACCTCCATACTGTTTTCCAGAGTGGCTGTACCCGTTTACATTCCCACCAGCAGTGCAAAAGAGATCCTCTTTCTCCGCATCCTCGCCAACATCTGCTGTTGCCTGAGTTGTTAGTATTCGCTATTCTGACAGGAGTGAGGTGGTATCTCATTGTGGTTTTGATTTGTATTTCCCTGATGATGAGTGATGTGGAGCATTTTTTCATGTGTCGGTTGGCCATCTGGATGTCTTCTTTGGAGAAATGTCTACTCATGTCTTTTGCTCATTTCTTCACTGGATTATTTGTTTTTTGGGTGTTGAGTTTGATACGTTCTTCATAGGTTTTGGATACTAACCCTATATCTGATATGTCTTTGCAAATATCTTCTCTCATTCCATTGGTTGTCTTTTAGTTTTGCTGATTGTTTCCTTTGATGTCCGGAAGCTTTTTATTTTGATGAGGTTCCAATAGTTCATTTTTGCTTTTGTTTCCTTTGCCTCTGGAGACGTGTTGAGTAAGAAGTTGCTGTGGCCAAGATCAAAGAGGTTGTTGCCTGCTTTCTCCTCGACGATTTTGATGGCTTCCTGTCTCACACGTAGGTCTTTCACCCATTTTGAGTTTATTTTTGTGTATGGTGTAAGAAAGTGGTCCAGGTCCATTCTTTTGCATGTCGCTGTCCAGTTTTCCCAGCACCACTTGATGAAGAGACTGTCTTTATTCCATTGGATATTCTTTCCTGCTTTGTCAAAGATTAGTTGGCCATATGTTTGTGGGTCCATTTCTGGGTTCTCTACTCTGTTCCATGGATTTGAGTGTCTGTTTTTGTGCCAATGCACTCTCTCTTCTTTACACGCTCGAATCCTCATCCCTCTCTCCTCATCGGGCCTGTCATCTGTCGCTGACACTTGGGTCTCCTCCCTGGAGAGACAGAGCCTATGCTTGGGGAACACTCGTGGGAGGCCATGGATTGGGTAGAACCTGCAGAATCCACGTGATGGTAACTTGTGTATCTTCTGGAAACTTTCCATGCTGATGAGTATATTTATATATAATCTAATCCCCTTATTTATTCGCTGTTTATGCTACTCTGACTTCCTTTTTCATGTAGCAAATTAGGCATATTTCCATCTTAGCACATAGGGACCCACCTCCTCTAAATGATGTTCTGCAGTAGGGCTCCACATTTCCTTCCTGGGAGGGAATATCTAGCCTTCCGCTTTAGCCTTCCCTCAATGTGCCCATTTCCCCATATGTAAGCCAACACTGGTTTATATCAAACTCACTGATGTTTGCAAAACTAACAGATGTTCTAATTTACATTTTAAAAATTATGAATGAATTTGTTTATAAATGAAATGAGACTCTTCTGATAGCCTTCATGTCCCTGTGGATATTGTAACCCTGAAAACGGCTCCCAGATCCCGGAGCAGGTACTGCTGCACAGAGATGGAAAGAACAGGGGAGAAACACACAGGCTGCATGATGAGCCAGCACCAGAGGGCATCAGGGCATCTGAGGGATATGCTCACTGCTTCCTTGTAGGGTGGTTAGGCAAATGATAAGTATTTTTAAAGAATAGAATTCATACTGAATTTTATTGCTAAGAACAGTAACAAAGTGATTTGACAGTGGCTAAATCTGTGCACATGGTAAAACCCTGACTCCTGAGCGTTCGGTGGGGGGGGGGGGGGGTAGACATGCAATAATGAGTGTAGGTACAAGTTCTAATTGTGAATTTGATACATACATGAAATTTTATATTTTCAAGGAAAAAAATGACCCCAATGAATATAATTTTGGTAAATTAAAAAATTTTAAAAAATTCTTTTACATTGATTTATTTTTGAGAGACAGAGTGAGACGGTGTGAGAGTGGGGGAGGGGCAGAGAGAAGGAGACACAGAATCCGAAGCAGGCTCCAGGCTCTGAACAAGCTGTCAGCACAGAGCCCCACATGGGGCTCGAACCCACAAACTGTAAGATCATGACCCGAGCTGAAGTCTGACACTCAACTGACTGAGCCACCCAGGAACCCCTAATTTTGGTAAATTTTAAGTGGAAGCAGAAAAAATGGAGGTAGTTCATTCTTTTTTAAAAGTTTATTTTGAGAGAGAGAGAGAGAGAGAGAGAGAGAGAATCCCAAGCAGGCTGTGCACCATCAGCACAGAGCCTGACCTGGGGCTCGAACTCCAACAAATCATGAGATCATGATCTGAGCCAAAATCAAGAGTCAGACACTCAACTGACTGAGCCACTCAGGCTTCCCAGTAGTTCATCTTTAGTGTGTAGAAAACGGATCAAGAAACAGAAATCAGCTTAATGCAGTTTTCTGCAGAAAGTACTCTTGGACCAAGAATCATCAGTGACCTGCTTCTGGTCACTATAGTTGAGCCCATATACGTCTCTTGGGTAAATACTCAGATGGTGCAATGGCTGGGTAGTATGTCATTGTAAATTTTGACATATGAATGCACCCAGGGCACCAGCACCACAGTCAATATAGTGAACCTGCCCATCACTTTGAAGGCTCCCTTCTGGCGTTCTGTCATCCCTGCAGCCCCATTGGCCCAAGCAACTTCTGATCTGTTTCTCTCATTGTGTATTCATTTGCATTAAAAAATTATAAATGCAATCATACAGTGACTGCCCTTTTTTTGTCTAGCTTCTTTCATTCAGTGCAATCATTTTGAGATTTGTCTCTGTGGCAGTGTGTTCCAGCAGTTTCCTGGTCACTGATGAGTGCTCCACTGTGTGCCTGAACCACAATTTGTTGTTCTGTTCACCAGGCGATGGACTTTCAGCTGTTCACAGTTTTTGGCCATTGCAAATAAAGGAGCTATGAGCATTTGTACACAAGTCTTTGTGTGGGCATATGCTTTCGTATCTCTTGGCTAAGTACTTATGTGCTGGATCATGTGGTAGGTGTGTGGTTAGCATTTTTTTTTTTTAAAGATTTTTAAAAAAATTTTTTTACATTGATTTATTTTTGAGAAACAGAGTGGGACAAAGTGTGAGCAGGGGAGGGGCAGAGAGAGAAGGAGACACAGAATCTGAAGCAGGCTCCAGGCTCTGAGCAAGCGGTCAGCACAGAGCCCGATGCGGGGCTCGAACTCACAAACTGTGAGATCATGACCTGAGCCGAAGTCGGACGCTCAACCGACTGAGCCACCCAGGCACCCCTGGTTAGCATTTTTAAAAATTGCCAAAATGTGTTTTCAAGGTGGTTGCCATATTCTACATCCCCATCAGCTGTGTCTGAGAGCCTGTACCTTTAACGCCTCGCCAAAACTTGGTGTGCTTGGTCTTCTCATTTTAGCCATTCTTATAGGTTGTGTGGTAATATGTCATTTGTGGGTTTCCCCCACAAATGTAGTTTATAAGTAAGTTTGAAGTATTATCAGTGAGGTAATAGGGCAAGAATATTTGACAGTAGCAAAATGTGGGAGGGCACCTAGGGAAAGAAGGAAGCAGAGAGAAAAAGGCATAAAATTAAATTTGTCCAAATAGAATTTAAGTTTTTCAAGCATCATAAACATCAATGGAAAACATGTGAAGGGCACACGATAGCGACAGCCGTTAAGTTTCGCCGTTAAGATCCTGCTAACGTCTTTGCTGCATCAGTTCCAGGCGAGGCCTGATGAAGAAGCTGGCGGTCTGCCTCCCATGTAAAGATATTCCAGTTTCCAACCCCCCAGAGCCTCCCTGAGGGAGAGCAACACTTTGTGTTGAAAACAAAGTCCTCAGGGCACCTGGCTAAGCTCAGTGTAGAGTGTGCCACTCTTGATCTTGGGGTCCCGAGTTCAAGCCCCATGTTGGGCATAGAGATTACTTTTAAAAAATTCAAAACAAAAACAAAAACAACCAATAGTAAACAAACACACACAAGTCAACAACTTAGCCACAGTTTATCCCCCACTTTTAGGGTGATGATAGGTTTGTCCTTCACAAGAAGCATTTCCTGTGCTGCCTTATTGACCTTTCTATTGTTCGTTTAGTTCCAATGTATGCTTTGGTCTTGCTCCGCAAAGTCTTTCCTTCTCCCCAAAGCTCTAGGAAATCCCAGTTTTGATCTGCATGCTCAGTGAGAATTCATTTCCATGATATTTTCATAAAGAAGAAGATAAACAGTGCAGAGAGAGCCCAGGGCTGGGACCTAAATTGGCCCTAAATTCTCCTGGGTGGCTTGAGCTGTTGCTCAATTGACCTTGTGAGGCAAGTGTGTGCCAGTGTGTCAGATTCATGCTACATATCAGCCCAGACAGATCCGCGAGTGTGGTTAGGGTAAAATGATTCTTCAGGCTATATACCTCAGGAATGTTTATAAAATTTAACCTAATTCTGGGTTTTTAAATTTGTGAGATAAGAATCCAAGCTTCAATAATTTTCACCTTGATTAAGATGACTTAACTGCTGCATTATATTAAAGCAGTTAAAGTGTTCTTGCCGTACAGAATGGGATCGTGAAGACGGCCTGGTCATGGTGATGTGGGGTCAGTGATGGTGAATGGGCTGTCCTACCGTTTCAGCTTCTACTTTGCTCTCCAGTCACCGAAACACTGTCTACTCACAGTAAATGTATATATTTTTCACATACACAGCTTGGTTCAGATTACTTTGTAGAATATAGGCCACTTTCAAAATGGCAATCAACATTCCTAAAAGCAAACAAAACAAAACAAAACAAAAATTCTACACATTTCTTCTTCCAAAGCCTTTGAAAACAAACCTCAAACATTCCGAAAAGTGGTGCTCTGCGTTTATGCAAGATGCAGCTATTAGAAAGTAAGGAAGGAGCAAATTAATAATTGTGGCAATACAATAATTTGAAAATTATACTTGGATCCTGTGAGTTCAACCAAATGTTAGCTTATGGCTGCATCAAACCAAGATTTAATGAACATTCTAATCAGTTTAAACTTTGTATTATTGCTCTTCTTTTAAGGAAATAAATTCTCTAATACCAGTGCCATATCCTCTAGGTAATTTGTTTAGTGTGATTCTACCCAAGACTGGTGATTGTTACCTCCTGACTACGCCCCAAGTGCATAGGTACTCTGTGAGCTATACAGGACAGGATGCACTTTGGGAAGATTAGACCGCACTTCTCTGTTAAGTCTTGTTCAGAAGACCATAGAATGCACCCAAAGTGACCTTCCGGAATGTTAATCCACACTAGAGGTGATAAATAGAACTCATGTGATCACAAATTCTTATAGAAGCCAGCAAATGTTAGAATAAACTGGCTCTTCAATTTAGTGTTTCATTAATACCTAAAATCTGTTTTTGTTTATTAGTAAAATTAGCATTACTTCATCTGACAAAAGAATAAATATACTTATAAAGGTATAACTCACAAGTTAGAGTTTTAAATAGACTCAGAGCTTCTTAGATTCTTTTCTTAAATCAGCAAATCTCTCTGATGTAGAGGGGAAGCCCCTATGCAGTTTGACTTTCTTTAGCTGTCTAAGGATTAAATTAAATGCTTAATTCATATTCAATGCAGGACACTGTTTCAGTTCACACCAGACCCTGAGAATTCACTGAGAAATCTGACAAGAGGAGTGTCGCCATTATTGTTTTGTTTAATGAATGTCATAATTGTAAATACATATAATGAACTTACACTGCACCAAGAGCATCTTTTTTTTGTTTATTTTGAGAGAGCATACACGTGTATGTGCGCATAAGTGGGGGAGGGGCAGAGAGCGAGAAAGCGAGAGAGTGAGAGAGAGAGAGAGAGAAACAGAGAGAGAGAGAGAAACAGAGAGAGAGAGTCCCAAGCAGGTTCCGTGTTGTCAGCACTGAGACCGATGACTTGGGGCTCAATCTCATGACCATGAGATCATGATCATGAGATCATGACCTGTGCTGAAATCGAGGGTCGGATGCTCAACCGAGTGAGCCACCCAGGTGTCCCCGCACCAAGAGCATCTTTAACAGAGGTGCTGACGGCACATATTGTAACACTGTTTTAAACTACAAATGCTAAATACCTATTTCCAATACTCTAATTTGTAAATATCTGTGATGTAACAATGGCACTTTACCACAGTGAATGGGGAACAATGCCACTTTTTTTTTTGCCCACTTTATGATTTAATTTCCTTAACCAACAATTACATTAACACTTATATGCCTTTCAAAAATGTGCAATACACAATCACAAGACTATGGAACTAAGTTTAATCA
Organism: Prionailurus viverrinus; assembly: GCF_022837055.1. Classification (NCBI taxonomy): domain Eukaryota; kingdom Metazoa; phylum Chordata; class Mammalia; order Carnivora; family Felidae; genus Prionailurus; species Prionailurus viverrinus. The sequence continues at coordinate 139,515,434 of NC_062567.1, forward strand.
TACTTTAATTAGAAAACTCACTTTTGTATTCTTATGTTTCTGGTAAAGGAAGAACAAAGTGTTAACTGTAATAATTCCAATGTAATGACTTTTGTTCAAGATTATGAAAAATTTGAATATTTTCCCTCAAGACCATTTCATTTCAAATTTATGCCGTTTGTTTAGTCACCTGACCAAAAAGAAAGGAAATAAAAGGAAAAAAGATACTTGTCCAGATTAAATAGAGAATGCTAACAAGCATTCAATGCATAGCTTTCTTGGTTGATCTGCCCCACATACCAGTGCAAAGTACTGTCGCACTGGGGCATACCAGAAAGGAAGACCCGATCGTCTCACTCTTAACTAGGCTCAAAAATTTTCATTAAAAAAAATTTTTTTTAATGTTTATTTTTTAGAGACAAAGAATGAGCTGGGTAGGGTCAGAGAGAGAGGAAGACATAGAATCCGAAACAGGCTCCAGGCTCTGAGCTGTCAGCACAGAGCCCGACGCGGGGCTCGAACTCATGAACCTGAGCTGATCATGACCTGATCATGCATGACCTGAGCTGAAGTCAGACCCTCAACCGACTGAGCCACCCAGGCACCCCTGGGTTCAAAAATTTTTAAATCAGAGCTTTACTAAGTTTCTTTAATCCTTCTTCCAATAAGGCACTGTCACCCTGGTCAGGAAATACCCACAGCTCTGATAGTACTTTATGTTTGGTTCTGTCCTGCTCATCCAAGCAGCAGCAACACAGCCCTCTTGAGAAGTAAAGGTAATCACCTGGCTGTTCTGATTTCTCAGGAGGCTGCTGCTGTCGTATCCAGTGCTAATGTCCTGTACCTGCACTATAACAAGTATCACACAGAATTGTGGATAGTCTTTTGGAGAATAAAAATTGTGAAACCTTTCAAATACACTTTTGAGGTTAGTTGGAGCATAACACAAGAACTGAGAAGTCTTTTAAACTTTTTTTTTTTAAGGGGTGCCTGGGTGACTCAGTCAGTTAAGTGTCTGACTCTTGCTTTCAGCTCAGGTCATGATCTCGTGGTTCATGAGATTGAGCCCCTTGTGGGGGCTCTGCGCTGACAGTGTGGAGCCCGCTTGGGATTCTCTTTCTCTGCCCCTACCCTGCTTGTGTGCGCGCATGCTCTCTCTCTCTCAAAATAAATAAATTAACTTAAAAAAGGGAGTCTCTGAATTTGATAACCATATTTTCATAAACCTTAATCAGTCGCTGTTTCAATGTTGTGTTCATGGTTTCCAGGTATGATGCCACCTTAGCAGCAACAATGGCTGTACTCACCCCATCTTTATGCAAAGGGAAGTTCCACATGGAAAACCAATGAACTAAAAGGACTTGTTTCCCATTTTCCAGGAGGCCTTCCCACCACCCACCCCTGTTTTACTGAGAAATAATGGGCGTATGTTACTCTATACCTTTAAGGCATGCAGCACGATGGTTTGATCTGCAGCTATTGTGAAATGATTGCCACGGAGATTCAGCTAGCATCCATCTTCTCATACAGATATAACAAAAAGAAAAGAAAAAAGGAAAGAAAGGAGAAACATGGTTTCCCTGTGATAAGAACCCTCAGGCCCTCCCCTCCGTTAGCCCCCTGGCTGTGCACCGCGCAGTTGCTTCCTTTTATTCTACTCCCAACCCACTTAAAACCTGCTAATGTTTCTTCACAACGAAACCCTTCTTTAGGTGCAGCTGGCTTCAGATTTTTGGAAGAGACTGTGGTGGCTAACATATACACATCCTTCACATCGGCATTTCTTGACTTAGTTTTTCTCCCGCAATCAAATGCCCATCCCCAACACAGCCACCGACGTGAAAACTCTCCAGCGGCTGTCCTCCTCGAGTTCTGCCACTGCCGTCAGGGTCTGCAGCATTTAGCCGTAGACGAGTCTGGAACAAGTCCTGGATTCAGGAATTGTAGGCTTAAAGCCAAACATGTGAAAGGCCACCTCCATGGTCACATCTGCCCCCATGAAAAGATGCATGTACAGCATTTCAAGGTGGTCTTTGAATTCAACTCCCTGTGCAAACAGGTCTTTTTCAGACCCTTCATGTACCTCTTGCAAGTGTCCCACAGAGGATCTCTCTTCAGTGGGTTAGTACCCACTACATTTTCATTCCAGGGATCGTCGCAGGGCTCCACACAGTTTCCATACATTTCAGGATTTCTTTATCATGAGGAGCTGTGAACACCCGTTTCCCGATAACCCTTGTATCTGTTGTCTTGCCTGCAGTTGTGAGAGGCGCTCCTGGGCTGCATCTGACAGAAAAGGTGCAGGGGTTGTACTGAGGGAAGCAGAGGCAGGGACAAGGGCAGCCGGCGCAGTGAGCTGAGCAAGTCTGTAGCTGCTGGTTACTTGACACCGGTGTCCTACGTTCCCAAGACGAAGTCCCTGTGAAGTCTTAGCAACAGCCCTGAAGGCATTTGTGCATTCTCTGTTTGTGTTGGCGTTTCACTGTAAGGCCATTCATACAGCAAAACCCTGCCCCCATGGCAGAGTCAAGTCCTGAGGTTCTAGAAGTCATTTGGCGACAAAGATGATCTCGAGACTTCTTGCTTGTCCCACGCCAGAACAGATCTTCAATTTGCTCTTTTGTTTTGGGATTGTTCAGCGTTTTATTTAAAAGGGTACGATCCAGGAAGAGCCACGTGGAAGAGATGAATAGGGCAAAGTATGTGGGGGGACGCGCTGTGGAGATCTGTGCTGTCTCAGGACCCCATGCTCCCAGCACTGCTATGAACTCACCAACCTGGAAATCGCCCGGTTTCAATGCGCATTTCCCTAAAGACTAGTGATGTGAAGCATATTTTCATGTGTCTACTGCCATTCACATATCTTGTTTGGTGGTCTGTTCAAATTTTTGCTTTTTAAAAATTTTTTATGGTCTGTTTTTAGAGTTTTGAGAGTTCTTTTTATATGCTGCACATAAGTCCTCTATCACATATATGGTTTGTAAATACTTCCTCCCAGTCTGTGGCTTGTCTTTTAATTCTCTAAATAGTGTCTTTTTAAGAACAGAAGTTTTACATTTTGATTAAATACATTTAATCAATATGTTCTTTTATAGACCATTCTTTTTTAAAAATTTATTTATTTTGAGAGAGAGCACATGTGCAGGCCAGGATGGTGGTGGCAGAGAGAGGGGGAGAGAGAGAATCTCACGCCGGCTCCGTGCTCAGCGTGGAGCCCAACACGGGGCTTGATCTCACGAACTGTGCGATCATGACCTGAGCCGAAATCAAGAGTCAGATGCTCAACTGACCGAGGCACCCAGGCACCTCTGCAGATCATTTTTTTTTGCATCATATATAAGAAATTTTTGCTTCATTCAAGGCCTCAAAGACTTTATTTCATGTTTTCTTTTGGAAGGTTTAGAGCTTTAGGTTTTACGTGTAGGTCTGTGGTCCATTTTGGGTTAATTTTTGTGTATGGTAAACTATGGATTGAAGTTCGTTTTTTGGTGTGTGGATATCCAGTTGTTCCGGTGCCACGTGTAGAAAAGACTTCTTCCTCGAGTGAATTGCCTTTGTATCTCTGAAGAAAATCAGTTGTTCACGTATGTACGTTTCTACTTTGATCTATTCGTTTACCTTGATGCCGATATCACACTATCGTACTGAGTACAGCTTTACAAGAAGTCTTGAAATCAGGTAGTGTACATCTTCCAATTTTTTTTCAAAGCTGTTTTGGCTATTTTAGGTCCTCAGTATTTCCATATGACTTTTAGAATCACCTTATTGATTTATACAACGAATCCTGCTGAAGCCTTTATTGTGATTATGTTGAATCTATAGATCAGTTTGAGGAGACATGACATCTCAACAATATCGAGTCCTCTGAATCATTAATGCAGTATATCTTCCCAACAAAATTTATTTAAGACTTCTTTAATGTCCCTTAGCCATGTTTTGGTCTGAGCGTGCAGGGCCTTTTGTCAGAATTTTGTCAAAGTTATTCCTAAGTATTTCACATTTTGATACTACTGTAAATGTAATTTTCAGTTGTTCATTGCTAGTATACAGAACTATAATTATTTTGTGTGTGTATATTAATTACGCATCCTGAAACCTTGGTGCACTCACTTCTTAATTCTAGCAGCCTTTTTTTATTGATGTGTAGTTGACACATAATGTTACGTTAGTTTCAGGTATACAACATAAAGGTTGGACAAGCCTAGAAGTTATGCTGTGCTCCCCACAAGAGTAACTGCCACCTGCCACCATATATCACTATTACAATGCCACTGACTGTGCCCCTCATGCTGTACCTTTCATTCCCGTGACTTATTTATTCTGTAACTGGAAGCCTGTGTCTCCCACTCCCCTTACCCATTTTGCCCTTCCCCCTACCCCCAGCCCTCTGGCAATAATGTGTTCTCTGTATTTATGGGTCTGTTTCTGCTTTTTGTTTGTTTTGTTTTTTAGATTCCACATGTAAGTGAAATCATATGGTATGTGTCTTTCTTTGACTTATTTCACTTAGCATAATACCCTCCGGGTCTATCCAGGTTGTTGCAAATGGCAAGATCTCATTATTTTTATGGCAGAATAATATTCCATTGTGTATATACACCACATCTTCTTTATCCAGTCATCTTTTTATTTTATTTAAATTGTAATAATATTACAATATTTACTGTAAACAAAGACAGCATGGAGCCTGCTCAGGATTCTCTGTCTCCCTCTCTCTCTTCCCCTCCCCCCAGTTGCACTCTCTCTCTTTCTCTCTCAAAATAAACTTAAAAAATGAATGTTGGATTTTGTCAAAAGCTTTTTCTGCGTCTATTGAGATGGTCATATGGTTTTATTTTGTTAATCTGGTAAATTATATTGGCTTCTTTTTAAAAATAAACTTTTATTTCAGAATAACTTTAGATTACAGAACAGTTGTAAAGTAGTACAGAGTTCCCGTATGCCCCTCATCCAATTTCAGATTCCCCTGTTGTTAATATCTTTATCACCGTGGTATATATGTCAAAATTAAGAAATCAACATTTGTATGTTACTATTAGCCAAACTCCCGACTGTATTCAGATTTTCCCAGTTTTCCCATTACTGTTATTTTTCTGTTCCAAAGTCCAATCCAGGGCACCATGTTGCTTCTATGTGTCAGGTCCCATTAGTGTCCTGTGGTCTGTGACAGTTACTCACATTTTCACTTTGATTTTATGTGGCCTTGACAGTTTTGAGGAATACTGGTTAGATATTCTGTAGAAAGTCCCTCAATTTGAATTGTTCTATGTTTTTCTCACGATTATTTGATTATGAGTTTTCAGAAAGAATCCCATAGAGATGAAGTACCCTTCTCATCACTCCTATGGGGAGTCCATGATGTACACGTGACATCAGTGGTGATGTTAACCTTGGTCACTTGGGTAGGGTAGTGTTTTCCAGGTTACTTCACTATTCCCTTTCCATATTTATTCTTCGGAATGGAGTCACTCCATTTAGCCCACTCTTGGGGGGTGAGTGGTGGTGATGAAGTGTCAGCTCCTGCAAGGTGTAGTATCTATGTATATTATTTGGAGTTCTTCTGTAGGGAATATTTGTCTCTTCCTATTTATTTATTTATTATTTTAGCAGTTTTATTTTTTTATTTTTTTTATTTTTAAAAAAATTTTTTTTTCAAAGTTTATTTATTTTTGGGACAGAGAGAGACAGAGCATGAACGGGGGAGGGGCAGAGAGAGAGGGAGACACAGAATCGGAAACAGGCTCCAGGCTCTGAGCCATCAGCCCAGAGCCTGACGCGGGGCTCGAACTCCCGGACCGCGAGATCATGACCTGGCTGAAGTCGGACGCTTAACCGACTGCGCCACCCAGGCGCCCCTTATTTTAGCAGTTTTAGACTCATCTATATTTTATACTTTGGATTATAATCCAACACTATGTTATTTAATCTGTCAGTCACATTATTCTAGCTTTGGCCATTGGGAATGTTTTCACATTGGCTACTGTGTCCGTTTCATGTGACATTTTATTTCTTTGAATATATCCTTACTTTCTGATAATACAAATACTCCAGGCTTATCTTGTATTTTCCCTGTCTCAGTCCTGTTATCAGTCATTTCTCCAAGATGACCTAGTTCCTTTAATTGGAGAATGTTATTTGGAAACCAAGACCAGGACACAAGGCTTGTTTGTTGATACTGAGATGCCATTGCTTTCAGGGCCTCTAAGCTAGGTAAGACAAAACTAGATAATGGAGGCGTGTATCTTAACTCTTAACTTTTGAATGTTTAATAGACATTGCATTCCTGGAATAAACTCCACTATGATTATAGTGTATTATCCTTTTTACATATTGTTGGATTTCATTTGCTAAAATAAAAAAATGGTGCATTTATGTTCATGAGGAATATTGGTCTGTAGTTTCCTTTTCAAGAAACATCTTTGTGTTAATCTTGCTATCAGGATAATGCTGGCCACATAAAATAAGTTGGGAAGTGTGTCCCATGCTTCAGCTTTTTGTAAGAGCTTGTGTAAAATTCATATTATTTCTTCCTCGAATGGTACAATTTGCCAGTAAAGCTATCTGGACCTGGAGTTTACTTTGTGCAAGGGTATGAAATTGGGAATTTAATTTCTTTAATATGTATTTGGTGGGCAATTCAGGTCCTCTGTCTTCTTGAATGAGCTTTAGTAGTTTTTATCTTTCAAAGAATTTATCCCTTTCATCTAGCTAGTCAGATTTATAGGCATAACATTGTTCATAGTATTCACTTATTATCCTTCTAATGACTGCCTTTGTGCTATATTTCTACTGATGTCACCTTTCTAATTCCTGATATTGGTAATTTTTAATCTTCTCTCCTTTTTTTCTTCTTGATTAGTCTGACTGGACTAAAGTCAGCTTTACTGACTTTTTTTTTTTTTACTGATTTTTTTTTTTTTTAAATTTTGAAGTTTGAGAGAAAGAGAGAGAGCGAGAGGGAGCATGAGTAGGGGAGGAGCAAAGACAGAGAGTCCCAAGCAGACTCCGTGCCCAGAGCAGAGCCCAAAGCCAGGCTCAAACCCACAAAACATGAGATCATGACCTTAGCCAAAACCAAGAGACTAAGCCACCCAGGTGCCTAGCCTTACTGATCTTAAAGAGCCAGCTTTGGCTCATTAACTTTCTCTATTCCCCCCCTCCCTTGTTTTCTATTTCATTGATCTTTTCTCTTATCTATGTTATTTCTTTTCTCCTACTTGGGCTTATTCTTTTTTTAGTTTCTTTTTTTAATTTTTATTAAAAAAATTTTTTTAATGTTTATTCCTGAGACAGAGAGAGACAGAGCATGAGTGGGGGAGGGACAGAGACAGAGGGAGACAGAATCTGAAGCAGGCTCCAGGCTCTGAGCTGTCAGCACAAAGCCCGACACGGGGCTCGAACTCACAAACTGTGAGATCATGACCTGAGCCAAAGTCGGTAGCTCAACCGACTGAGCCACCCAGGCGCCCCTCTTTTTTTTAGTTTCTTAAAGTGGAAGCTGAGGTCATTGATTCGATATCTTTCTTTTCTTCTAATATAGGTATTTAACACTATCAATTTCTCCATAAGTATTGCTTTAGTGACATCCCACATTTATATATGTTGTTTTCACTTTTAGTTGGTTCAAAATACTAATTTCCTTTTTGATTTAATATTTGATGCATGAGTTACTTAGAAGTATGTCATTTAGTTACCAAATAGTTGGGACTATTTCTGTTATTGATTTATAATTTAACTCCATGTTATGGTCAGAGCACATATTTTGAATAGCTTGATTCATTTTTAACTTTCTGAGACTTGTTTTATGGCCTAGAATATAGTCTATCGTCATAAATGTTTTGGCTGTACCTTAAAAAAAGATGTATATTATTCTGTTTTTAGTAGAATGTTCTATAAATGTCTATTAGTTCAGGGTAGTTGAGAGTGTTCACATTTTCTATATCCTTACTGGTTTTCTGTGCATTTGTTCTCTAAATTTTTGGGAGGGGTTATTGAAATCTCTGAATATAATTGTAAATTTGTCTACTTCTCCTTGTAGATCAGTTTTTCCTTTGTATATATTTTTAACAGGCATATTGATAAAATAATTCACATACCGTACAGTTCACCTCTTTAAATTCAGTGGCTTTCAGTATACTCACAGAGTTCTGCACATCACCACAATCAATTTTAAAACATTCTTATTCCCCTAAAGAGAAACCCCACACCCCTTAGCTGGTAGGAAGGCAGCTATGCTCAGTACTATACAACCAATGCTTCCTTAGCTGCTAGAAATGTAAAATGGTACATTCTCTCTGGAAACAGTTTGTCATTTCTTTAAAAAAATTAAACATAGAATTATATTACCCAGGAATTTCACTCCTAGGTATATACCCAGATTACTTGAATGGGGATCCAAACAGATATTTTAACACCAACACTATTTACAATAGCCGAAAAGTGGAAACAGCCCAGGTGTCCATCAACAGATGAATGAATAAACGAAATGTTGTGTATATGTACAATGGAATATCATGCAGCCATGAAAAGGAATGGAGTTCTGACACATGGTACTATATGGATGATCCTTGAAAATATTTTAAGTGAAATAGGCCAGATACAAGAGGACAAATATTGCATGATTCCACTTATATGAGGTAGCTAGAATAGGAAATTCATAGTGACAGAAAGTAGAATAGAGGTTACCAGTGTCCAGGAGTGGGTGGAATGGGGAGCAATTGCTTAATAGAGTTTCTACTTGAGGTCATGAAAAAGTTATGGAATTGACAGTGGTGGTAGTCACACAACTTTGTATATGTTCTTAATGCCATTGAAAAATTTTTTCATGTTTATCAATTTTTGAGAGAGAGTGCAAGCGAGGGAGGGACGGGGTAGGGGGGTGGGGACAGAGGATCTGAAGCAGACTCTGTGCTGCTAGCAGTGAGCCTGATGCAGGGCTCGAACTCACAAATCATGAGATCGTGACTGAGCCAAAGTCAGTTGCTCAACCAACTGAGCCACTCAGGGGCCCCTTAATGCCACTGAATTGTACACTTAAAAATAGTTAAATGCTAACTTTATGTTACTGTATTTATATTTTAATACCAAAGTGAAGAAATTTACACTACAAAAAATCAACTAAATACAAAAGAATTCAGCAGTGGAGAAAAGGAGGGACAGAAAAGTAGAAGAAAGGTTTGTCATAGGTGTCGTCCCCTGCACTGTGCGCCAACCCATGAGACTGGCCAAGTTCTGCTGGTGGAGCTGGGGCTGCTCCAGACGCAGGTCAGGCAAGCTGCTCCAAGTAGCTAGGCATCAACAGAGTTAATTTTCCTGAGTGAGTAGTAATCTTGCAGTTTATGCATCCACTGGCATTCACTGTGATTGAGCCAGTGTTGGAAGAGGAGACATCCATGGATGGTGGTGAGCAGAGGATAGCACCCAGAATGCAAGAATAGGAAAACTCTTTGAAAATGATGCCAAGAATACCCTCAAAGTGGACTTCCCTGGGAAATCTTCAATATGTCCGCTTCAGATTGGAAAAAGGACTTTGATTTTTAGGTCACTTATTTCAGCAATTTAAGGTGATATTGAGTAAGCTAAGAAACAACTAAGTTTACTGGAACATTTGAAACTCAAAGAAGATGATGTCTTCCAGGTTCCTAAAAGCAAACTAAAGAATGACCTCTGGTGAGAAATCATCTATTTTATTCATTCACTGCTCATAACTATGCAACCTCACTTTGGTTATATTCCTAAAGCTGTGAATTGTTTTAATGTAGTTACCATATTATGCTTTAATTATTAAGTTAAACCCATCATGTGACAGTACTAAAAAGAGTTATCTTAAAAAATCAAGATTTTTAAAAGTGTTATGTTAATTAAAAACTCTTCCAAAGCTTTGTAAAATATATAACCAGAAAAGTCTTAAAACTGCTGGAAATAAAACCTACATAAGTATGGGCAAAAAGGCTAACAGTTATTAATTTGAGTTGAGAACTGTAATTCTCACGATAAAATCCAGCACTTGTATAGCACGTGCTGTGAAACAGAGAAGGCTTATCAAAGCTAATGCACTGAAGAGAGGTTTCAGGTTTATTATAAACCTAAGAGGAAAAATCCAGACTTTATATGTTTTTTTCATTTTTTAAAAAATTTAAATTCAAGTTAGTTAACATACAGTGTTGTCATGCCTTCAGGAGTAGAACCCAGTGATTTATCTTTTACGTGACACCCAGTACTCATCCCATCAAGTGTCTTCCTTAATGCCCACCACCCATTTAACCCACCCCCCACCTCCCGACTCCAGCAACCCTGCTTGTTCTCTGTATTTAAAAGTCTCTTATGGTTTACCGCCCTCTGTGTTTTTATCTTATTTTTCCTTCCCTTCCCCTATGTTCATCTGTTGTGTTTCTCAAATTCCACATGAGTGAAATCATATGGTATCTGTCTTTCTCTGAATGACTTATGTCACTTAGCATAAGACACTTTAGTTTGCACATTATTGCAAACGGCAAGATTTCATTCTTTTTCATCACTGAGTATTCCATTGTGTATATGTATACATACCACATCTTCTTTATCCATTCATCAGTTGATGGAAATTTGGGCTCTTTCCATAATTTGGCTATTGTTGAAAGTGCTGCTATAAACATAAATTCAAAATGGATGAAAGACCTAAATGTGAGACAGGAAACCATCAAAATCCTACAGGAGAAAACCTCTTTGACCTCAGCCACAGCAACTTCTTATTGGACATGTCTCAAGAGGCAAGGGAAATAAAAGCAAAAATGAACTATTGGTACCTTATCAACATAAAAATCTTCTGCATGATGAAGGAAACAATCAGCAAAACTAAAAGGCAACCAATGGAATAGGAGAAGATATTTGCAAATGACACATCGGATAAAGGGTTAGTATCCAAAATCTATAAAGAACTTACCAAACCCAACAAACAAAAAACAAATAATCCAGTGAAGAAATGGGCAGAAGACATGAATAGACATTTTCCCAGAGAAGACATCCAGATGGCTAACAGACACATGAAAGATGCTCAACATCACTTATCATCATGGAAATACAAATCAAAGCCACAATAAGATACATCCTCCCACCTGTCAGAATGGCTAAAATTAACAACTCAGACTTTGTGTTTTTTTAATGTTTATTTTTGAGAGAGAGAAAGAGAGAGAGAGAGAGAGAGAGAGAGAGAGAGAGAGGTTGAAGGGGGGAGGGGCAGAGAAAGAGGGGCACACAGAATCTGAAGCAGGCTCCAGGTTCCTAGCTGTCAGCACAGAGCCCAATGTGGGGCTCAAACCCACAAGCTGCGGAGATCATAACCTGACCGGAAGTTGGATGCTTAACCGACTGAGCCACCCAGGTACCCCTTTTTTGTTCATTTTTTTAAGACAAAGTAAAATGAGTGTTTTTTGTTCTATAGGTCTCATTTTTGGGTTGGGTAACACTTCTCATTCCTTTGTCAGAGTACACATTTTTATTCGTCAACATTTTTCTTGACTTAGGTTTTTCTTTCCTTTATTTTTTGATTCTTTCCTTTAAATGACTGTGTCAGTTTTTTTTTTCCCCATGTAGAATATTTTACAACTATATTTACAGGACATTGAATCTTTGATACCATTTCATACTTTCACTGTATTAACATGATTATCATGCATATCTGTATTGTAGTTTTAGAGAAAAACCTTTGTTGTAGGTTTCTTCAAGGTTTAAATAATACATAGCAGTTCACTTATATATCCAGTTTCTCAAAGAACACAGAATGCTTCTTTTGTCCCTGGGAAAACTATTTAAGAGCCAATTAAATTCTGAAATATTTAGAACGTTATTTATTTTAATGTAATCATATGTTCCTAAGCAAGTCTAAGCTGTTATAGGTGTGTATGCACTATAATTTATTGATCATTTAAGGAGAGGTTGTGCCTTGGAGGAAAGGCATAATAAACTTATAGTTAAATAATCTTCATACTAATACATTTTTCTTTGACTATATGATTTTTGATTCCTTGAGTCTTTTTGTTTGCATGGGCAGAAATTTGAGATCATTGTATATTTAGGAAGCTAAGGTCACAGATTGCTTTGGGCTCCTCAGACAGCTGATTGCATCAGTGTTCACCTCAGCAACAGATCTGGTGGGCATGTTGGAGGGAAGGCATATACAGAAGATAACTTTAAAGATGGCGTTATAAATCAGTTTCCCCAAGTTACATAAATTAGAGCTGATTGCAATAAAGATATTTACAAAAGCATATAGGAAAATATCAAAAACTGATGTTGGAGAAGTGGGGGAACATGGATAAATGCAGCTGGATTGTATTTTCCTTCTTGGTGTAGGAATTTGTAGTAAACAGAGTAGTGTGTGGCAGTTTCACTTCTTCTTTGTTAAAATATTCAGAAATCCTGTACTTGAAAGAAAGATGCCTCAATTGTCAGTCACTTTATGAGGTGAAGATTAAAAATAAACATGAATAGTGTAAAGACAAGTTTGGTTTGGTTTGTTTGAATAGCTTGCTGCTGATTATGTCCTCATTAACTACCTGGAAGTTCTTTGCTGTGTTATTTTGTTGTCACCTTCCATGACTCTTACAATGTGCTGTTAGGGGTTAGGTCATTGTAGGTCATTGTGCCTATGTTTGAAAATTTCCATGTTAAGTATTAAAGTACTATAAGAAATTACAGTAGCACCATTTTGATTAGTCCAAATGTTTCAAGGTTTGGAATAAATCTTGACTAAAGACATAGAGAACACAACAAACAGGAAATGCATGAAGTCAGTCCTTCCTTATTAGTAGTTACTTCTAATGTAAAGGAACTGATCTCTCCAATTAAAGGCAGAGCTTGGCTGACTGGCTTAAATGACAAGATCTGGCTATATGCTGTCTACAGGAGCTTCACTTTAGACCCAGTGACACAAACAGGTTTAAAGTGAAAGGCTGGAAAAGATAGTCCATACAAATAGCAAGTGGTGGAGAGATGGTGCGGCCATATTAATATCAGACAAAATGGATTATAAGTGCAAGCAGTTGAAACTGTTGTAAGAGACAAAGAAGGACATTAGGCATTGAAAAAAGGGTCAATTCATCAAGAAGATAATTAGAAACATAAAGGATAAATACAGATACTCTAAAAAACATATATGCATATATGCACCAAACAACAGAGCCCCCAAATAATGAGGCAAACATTAACATAATTGAAGGGAAAAACAAACAGTGCTACAACAGTATCAATTGAAGGCATCAGCATCCCACTGTCAATAGTGTACAGAACATGTAGACAGGAAGTCTATAAGGACATGCAGGACTTTAACCACACTGCTCGTCAACTACACATAATAGACATATATAGCACACTCTACCCAATAGCAGCAGAATACACATTCTTCTCAAGCCCACATGGAACATTCCTTAGGACAGATCATGTTTTAGGCCACAAACAACTGTCAATAAATTTAAAAGGACTGAAATCATACAAAGGATCCTCTCTGACTACAGTGGCTGAAGCAGAAATCAACAACAAAAGAAAAACTGGGAAATTCACAAATATGTGGAAATTAAAGAAATGCTCTTAAACAAACAATAGATCAAAGACTACATCACAGAGAATACAGAAGATACTTAGATACTTACAGACAAATGAAAATGAAAACACAACATACAAAAACTTATGGCATGCAGCAAAGGCAGTGCTCAGAGGGAAATTTATAGCAATAAATGTCTGTTAAGAAAGAAGAAAGATCTCAAATAAGTAACCTAACTTTATACTTTTAGGGAGTGGAAAAAGAAGAGCAAACTGAACCAAAGCTAGCAGAAGAAATATAGAGAATAGAGAAGCCACAGAGGGGCACCCAGGTGGCTCAGTCAGTTAAGTGACTGACTCTTGATTTCAACTCAGGTAATGATTTCAGGGTTCATGAGATCAAGGCCTGAGTCAGACTGCATGCTGAGCCTGCTTTGGATTCTCTTTCTCCCTCTCTTTCTCCCTCCCTTGCTTGCACTCTCTCTCAAAATAAGTAAGCATGAGAGAAAGAAAGAAAGAAAGAAAGAAAGACAAGAGTAATTACACCAGAAGTTAGTTTGAATAGATCAACAAAATTGACAAAATTTTAGCTATAATGACAAAGCAAAATGAGAAAAGGTGAAAATAACTAAAATAAAAAATGAGAGTTGTATCATTAAGACTAATTATACAGAAATAAAAAAATAGGAAAATCTATAAATAAGTACATCTTCCAAATTATGCAACCTAGATAAAATAAACAAATTCTTAGAAAAACACAAATTACCAAACTGATTCAATAAGAAATAGAAGAAATTGAAAGTTTGAACAGACCTACAAAGAGCAATGATTACATCAGTTTGGAAAAAGAGAGAGAAAAAAAGACCTTCTAGGAAAGAAAAGTTCAGAACCAGATGCCTTCACTGGTGAATTCTGAGCAATAGGTCAAAGACTTGATCTATTGAATTCTGAGCAATAGATCAAACATTTAAAGAAGAATTAACACCCATCCTTCCCAAACTATTCCAAAAAACAGAAGAGCAGCCATTTCCTAACTCATTCTAAGAGGGTAGCATTATTTTGATATCAAAGCTACATTGCAAGCAAAGAAAATTACCATCAACAGTTCCCTAAAATCCCTTAAGAATTTACCTAAAATATCTCTAAAATCCCTTAAGAATACAGATGCAAAAACCTTTTGCAAAAGACTAGCATATTCAATATCATATTAAAAGGATTATATGCCATCAACAAATGGGTTTGTTACAGGAATGCAAGGGTGGTACAATATGCAAAACTCAATCAATGTAATATATGACATTGATAGAATGAAGTGGATAAACACACAGTATGTCATTTGATGTAGGAAAAGCATTTGCCAAATTTCAAGTCTTTGATAATAAACACACTCAGAAAATTAGCAACGGAAGGGAACTTCTACGACGTGATAAAGGTCATATGAAAAACCCATAGCTAACATCATACTCAACAGTGAAAAACTGAATACTTTCCCCCTAAGATCAGGAATGAGGCAAAGATGCCTGCTTTCACACTTTAATATGATATTGGAAGTTCTAGTCAGAGCACTTAGGCAAGAAAAGGAAACAAAAGGCTTCTAAATTAGAAAGGAATCAATAAAACTTTTTCAGTATGCATATATGATTCTATTTGTAGAAAATGTACAAGTATCCACAGAAAACTACTAGAGTTAATAAAATAATTCAGCAAGGTTTCAGGATACAAGATCAACACAAATAAATGATCTGTGTTTCTATAACCAGAAATGAGCAATCAAAAAAGGAAATAGCTTCCACAGAATATCTGGAAATAAATGTAAACAAGAAGTGAAAGATTTTTGCATGAGAACTACAAACACTGCTGAAAGAAATTAAAGACCTAAATAAACGGAAAGAGATCCCATATTCATCGATTGGAAGACTTAATATTGTTAAGATATCAAAACAATCTTTAAAAAGAACAAAGTTGTTGGGGCGCCTGGGTGGCGCAGTCGGTTAAGCGTCCGACTTCAGCCAGGTCATGATCTCGCGGTCCGTGAGTTCGAGCCCCGCGTCGGGCTCTGGGCTGATGGCTCGGAGCCTGGAGCCTGTTTCCGATTCTGTGTCTCCCTCTCTCTCTGACCCTCCCCCGTTCATGCTCTGTCTCTCTCTGTCCCAAAAATAAATAAACGTTGAAAAAAAAAAAAAAAAAAAGAACAAAGTTGAAGGACTCATACTTCCCAAGCTCAAAATTGGGCTATGAAGCTACGGTAATTACAACAGTGTGTACTCACATAAGAATACACATCTAGACCAACAGAATAGAGAGTCCAGAAATAAATTCATATAATCATGACCAATTGATTTTTGACAAAGGTGGCAAAACCATTCAAAGAGAAAACAATAGTCTTTACAGGGGTGCCTGACTGGCTCAGCTGGTGGAGTGTGCAACTCTTAAATCTTGGGGGTTGTAAATTCGAGCCCTATGATGGGTGTAGAGATTAGGAAAAAAAAAAAAAGGAATAGTCTTTGCAAAAATGATGCCAGAACAATTGGATGTCCACATGCACAGGCATGAAGTTGGACTCCTACCTCACACCATATACAAAAATTAACTCAAAATGGATCAGTTACCTAAATATAAGAGCTGGAACCATAAAACTCTTGGAAGAAAACATAAAGGTTAAGTCTTCATGACTTTGGAATTGGCAATGGATTCTTAGATAGGTGAGCAACAAAAGGAAAAAAATTGGACTTTCATGCATCAAAGACATTATCAAGGAAGTGTAAAGACAATCTATGGAATGGGAAAAAATAGTTGTAAATCATAAATATGATGAGGATTTAGATCCAGAATATATAAAGAATTCTTATAACTCAACAACAAAAAGACAACCCAATTTAAAAGCAGGCAAAGTATTTGAATAGACATCTCTCCAAAGAAAATTTACAAATGGCTAACAAGCATATGAAGAGATGCTCAACATCATGTCATTAGGGAAATGCAAATCAAAACCACAATGAGGTACCACTTTACAACACTAGAATGACTAAATGTGTCTTTAAAAATGGAAACTAACAAGTGCTAGCAAGGATGTGGGGAAATTGGAACGCTTGTCCATTGCTTGTAGGACAGTAACATGGTTCCACTTTGAGAAACATTGGAAGTTCCTCAAAAGTTTAAACGTGCAATTACCATATGATCCTTCAATGCCACTCCTAATTATGTACTGTACCATGGTCTGAATTATGTCTCCTTGGAATTCATGTTGAAGCCCTAACCCTCCATGTGACGGTATTTGGAGTCAAGGAATTTAGGGAGTTAATTAATGTTAAATGAGGTAGGGCCCAATCTGGATGTCAAAGGATGTATGGTCTTTTAAGAAGGCGAAGAGAAAGAGATCTCTCTGATCACAAAGAGGTCCTGTGTGCACAGTGAGAGGGCAGCTGCCTACAAGCCAAGAAACAAGGTTTCAGAATGAAACCAACCTTGTTGGCGCCCTTAGAGTACCCAGGCTGCAGAACTGAGAAACAAGCATCTGCTGTAAGCCTTCCGGGCAGTGGTAATTTGTGACAGCAGAAGCCTGGTGCTCATGGAAGTCCACGTACAAGCCTGTTTGTAGCAGCACTACTCATATAGCTAAGAGGTGGAAACGGCCCAAATGTCCATCAACGAATGGGGGGTGGGGTGGGGGGGGGTGGTAAACAAATGGTGGTAGATACATACAATGGAACATGATTCTGTCCTAAAAAGGAATGAAATATTTGATACATGGATGAATCTTGAAAACATTGTGCTAAGTAAAAGAAGACAGACACAAAAGGTCACAGTATATAATTCCATTTATATGAAATGTTCAGGATAGGTAAATCCATAGATAGAATACAGCTTAGAATTTGCTAGGGGCTGAAGGGAGGGGGTCTGGGGGAGAAACTGCTTGATGAGCAAGGGATTTTACTTTTGAATGATGGAAATATTTATAACTAGACAGAGGTGATAGTTGCACAGCATTGAAATTGTACTAAATGGGACTGCGTCGTTTACTTTAAAATGGTTAATTTTATGTTATATAAGTTTCACCTCAATAAATTATTTAAAAAAAGATCCAGGGGTGGTGTTCCCTGTATTAGTCAGGGTGGAATGAACTTTAAGCAGCAGGTGGGTCTGAGCATGTGAAGGTGGGTGGCCATGGGTGCTTCTGGCACCCTGCCTGAGCACTCCTCCCCTGGCTGCTTTAAGTGTTGATGGATAACCCTGCCCTTTTCTCCAGAGAACTGCCCTTTGCTGACTCGCAGCAGGAGCCACTTTGCTTTGGAGGCTAGGGGCCACCACCTGCACCCCCCTCCCTGTCCCACAATAGCTGACCTCCACAAAAAGCTCCTGGTCTCTAAGTGGGACCAACTCTGAGGCAGAGGAGACTGAAGCTGGCCTCCCACCCTCTCCTGCTCCCCTCACTTTGGAACCTGACTCCAAATGGTTACATAAAACCAATACTGATGGTGAATTCTATGGTCTTTGAATGATATCTCAATAAAGCCATCATGTTAAAAAGATACTTACGAGTCATTTACAGCACCAAAGGTTTTTTGTTTTGTTTTGTTTTTGACATTCTTAAAGGCCCACCTCACCAGGGTAACACATTCCCCCAAATCCCAGGTCAAGTTACATCTTTTCAGTTGAAATTGTAAGAATTAGTAATTTAAAGGCAAATAAGGTTTGTTCTTGTTTCTTGTTCTTCCCAAATACACACTCATTCTTTTTAAAATGCTGAATTCCATTGAAATGGTCAGTTAAGCTGACCAGGGCTGCCCTCGCATGTCAGGTCAAGGCAACCTTCCTACTAATCAACTGATGATCACAAGTTCTTTCTGTGGGTTTTTGCTTAGTGAAATCCAGACCCACAAGCATGCACATAACGTGTAATGTTTGTGTTAAGTCAAGCTTTACTATAAAAATGAAAGCAATGGAAACAATGCACAGGATGATCATACACACACCAGTGAGCCCCAAGTCCAGGAAAGAAGTGGGAAAGGCAGTAGGGCAGCCCTTCTCCCTGCCCCACAAAGCAGTGCCCAAATAGTCTCAAAAAACAAGGCGGGGGGGGGGGGGGGGGGCTACAGGAAGCTCTTCTAATCCAAATAGGTGAGCCATGGTATTAAGTGTCGTTAGACATGTCACCTGTTTCCCTGACTTTAATGGCCAACCTGTCCTGTGATCTAGACCTCAGTTTACCAGTGTGCTGGCAGTACCCAGGTACCCTGAGAAACATGTGGGATGAACAGCTGTCTGCTCAAAACCATTTCTAAAAAAAGTTGGTTGGGAGACTAAAGAGGAAAAAGAATGGAGCACCCCCCCACCCCCCCAAATCTGTAGAGGTGGGAATGGGATGGTAAGGGATTAGAAATAATTCCCTTGGTGGAAAGGCAATGAATGGGCCCTGAGGTCAGTTCTGGGAGAGAAAACACACCTCAATTTCCTTTTATTTGAGAGATACACAAAGCATGTTCCTGAAGCTCTTCACTGCCCCCCCACAACATAGGGAGGCTTCGGGTACTGATCTCTAACTCTGCTTGACGCTCTCCTTGGACTTCTCATACCTGTCGAGGGCGCTTGCTTGCGCAGACCCCATCCCTGTCCCTGAGTACGAGGGTGGGGGTGGCAACTGTGGAAAGGTCAGGTATCATGGGCCATGGAGGTGGGTGGGAAGGATGGGTGGGCTTGCAGGAGGTAGAGAGGGGGATGGCCTGCAAGAGTTTTTCAATTCAGAGCTGGAGGGTTGTTGAGGGGAGGGTATTCTGAAAGAACCCCCACCCTCCAAGTCCATGAAGAGGGGCTTCCTTCTCTCAGGAAGGGGAGAGGCTCTCAAGACTGCCACGCTGCACTTGGTCTGGCACATCTTCCTCCTTCTGCTCCAAATCAAAGTTCTGTGAACAAGGTTGCAGGTGAGGTCTGGCCCTGTACATGCCGAGCACAGCTCTGATAATTCTAGGGGCGCATGCATGATGGGCATGTGTTGCCTGCAAAGGCTGGGTTATGTTCCACATCCCTGAGGAGAAGCTGCTTTCCTTATCCCACCCACAATTTTGGCCTGACCTACCTCAAGCTCCTGCAAAACCTCATCCATGAAGTCCCGGGAGTTGTGTTTGTACGACACAGCTAATCGAATTGCATCATTGAAGAGCTGGGGGTGAGGTGCAGGTGGTGGAAGGAAGGAAAGGAAGGAAGGAAGACATGGCCGTGGGTGCCAATGCCCTGTCCGTGTCATATGTCCACCCAATACTCTACCCCTAAAGTCGGCAAGGTCACCCCTCAATTCACCTTCTCCCCATCAATGTACTTTTTCTCGCCAAGCTCAGCCCATTACCTCCCTTACTGTCAATACAATGACCCCTTCCTATTCTATTGCTCTGGATTGCCCACTCATAGTCCCTGCAATACCTGTCCTCTCCACCGTCCCTGTGGCCAGCCCTTTCTTTGCAGCTTCCCTGGTCCCTTCACCATTTGGCTTTCCCTAACCTCACTAGACTACCCCTGCAGTCCACCATTACCTTCACAACATTGGTACCATCAGCAGCTGAGACAAAGTACAGGGGAAGGGAGAACTTCCTGGCAAAATTGAAGCTCTTTTGGGTCATCTTTATGTCTGCTGTAGAGAGAAGGTAAAACACTGGCCTATCAAGCGACAAGGACAGGAATTGGCAGGACAGGTCACTGGAGGCCCCCATTCCAGAAAGTGGGGCAGGCAGGGGCAATCAGGGGACATGTCCTAGAAAGAGTTCATTTAAAGGGATTTGTGTCTTGGGGAGAGGGAAGATTGCCTCAGTTGGTATCTTTACTGGTAAGAGATTGATGGCAAGCAAACAAGGGAAGGAGGACAGATCACTGAAGGTTCCCTGCCCCAGGAATGGAGGAGGAAATGTGTGGTGGTGGGTCCCCCACGGAATGCTGACACGCAGATGCAGAGATGGCCCCACCATCAATTTTATTGGCCACCACGATGCACGGGATCTCTGGCCTGAACTCCCGAAGCTCTGTGTACCAGGTGCTCAGGTTCTTGTAGGTGACTTTCCTCTGCACATCGAACACCTGCAATGAACACAGGAGGGGAGAGAGCTCAGGTTGTCGGTGTCTGCACCCCACCCACACGTGATGTGCACATGCAGGCAAGCGGCCCTGTGAACAAAGGCTGCACCTGTTCCCGCCCCTCTAAGGGAAATCCTCAGAGCCTCAGATCCAAAAGTGGTTTTTAAAATGTTTATTCCAGGGATGCTTGTGTGGCTCAGTTGGTTGAATGTCTGACTCTTGATTTCAGCTCAGGTCGTGATCCCAGGGTCATGGGACTGAGCCCTTCGTTGGGCTCCGTGCTAAGTGTGGAGCCTGCTAAGAAGTCTCTCTCTCCCTCTGTCCCTCTCTCCCGCACTCTCTAAAAAATAAAATAAATCTTTAAAAAAAAGTTTCTTTTCTGTTGTCACCTAATTCCGTTTACCTATTTTAACCAAGTTGTATCATTGTACTAATCAATAGTCTGTTACAAATTGTAAATTTTTGCTTTTTCTCCCCTTTAGTCTATTCTTATTTTTATTGCTTAAACTCTGTCTTAAAATTTCTTTGTGATAATTTTAAATGCTTGTAAAATTCCCCTTTAGTTACTATTGATGTACTTTTAATTTTAAACTTTTGTTTAATCTCGTATTCATTTTGTATTTTAAACTTCTTAAAAGTAGTTTCTATCCATCATCATCATCATCATCATCATCATGAGGCAGCCGGCATCTTTCCTGCTTTGGCGGAGGGGGCAGGTGTGTCTTCGCCGCCGCCAGGCTCTGGCTGCGGAGGACTGCGCTGGCTCTGGGAATCGCAGTGGTGCTTGCTCCTGCAGATCCTGGGCCTGATGCTGGGAAGGTCGTCCAAGCGTTCTTGTTGTCGCTAGTGGTCCACACGCAGGAGGCAGTGGGTGTTCACTGGCCAGGTCTCCACGACCACCACTAACCACCACTAACCCCTGCTGGGCCGCAGGCTCCTCCTCACAGTCTTGGGGAGAATCAGCCAGTTGTAGCGGAAGGAGCTGCGAGCCCTCAAGTGACGGGGCTGGTGCTGTGTGTCCGCCTGTCCCCCTGGATCAGGAAGCTGGAGCAGTTCCACACGACCATCCGTTGTAGGTGGCCGGAGATGGAAAGACTATCTTTTATTATTTTGTAGCTTGTAATTTGATTACTAGTTTACAAATTACAGTTTTTTACCTATTTTATTTAAAAAAAAAATTTTTTTTTTTTTAACATTTATTTTTGAGACAGCATGAACGGGGGAGGGGCAGAGAGAGAGGGAGACACAGAATCGGAAGCAGGCTCCAGGCTCTGGGCCATCAGCCCAGAGCCTGACGCGGGGCTCGAACTCACGGACCGCGAGATCGTGACCTGAGCCGAAGTCGGACGCTCAACCGACCGAGCCACCCAGGCGCCCCTACCTATTTTAAAATATTAGCAATAAACATGAACACTGCAGACTGGCTCAAAGGACAGGGGAGGCCAGAAGTCCTGAGACGCTTCAAGTTGCTGCTGCAGGGATGGAGTCCCTCCAACCCCCCTGGGAGCTCCTCAAAGGCCATCCTCCAGGATGGACTCAAAGGCCCCGGCACACAGTAGATAGAGCTGGACAACCCTGGAACCTGCTGGAATGGCTGCTCTTACTTCCAAACTACCCAGTCCTGCATGGGACCAAATGGATCTCACCCGGGGCCAGGGGCTTGCTCTGCATGGCAGTGGGCATGGGCCCCCACCCCGGAGGCAGCAGGAGGTCCCCCGGGAGGTTCTTCCGTGGTACCCACAGGCCCCATTTCAACAAATGACCATGCTGTCTTGAATTTAAATGACACTTGTAATGAGTCTTCTGCAATCGGCTTCACGTCAGGCTGCCTCCCATGATCACTGTCGATCACCTTTCATCCAGGTCTGGTTTCCTGAGCTGCCTCTCCTTGTTTTGAGAGCTGAGGAGGAGCTGGCTGGGACAAGGAGCAGCCCCATCAAGACTTCAAGGTGGTTCAAGGTGGAGGGTGGAAGCCTAGCTCCCTCTGGGACTAGCAGATCCCCAGGTGCTCATCACCAGGTGAGCGCTTTCTACCTGCCTGGCCCCATGCAGCAGGCACCGGCAGATACAGGCATGCAGGAATGCTGGCAGGACAGACATCCCCAGGTTTCAGAAGACAGTCCAAATGGAGCCAATGGAGAGGGGTCAGAGGCAGGAGGAGTACACTCCCAGAGAGAAAATGGAGGTGGGGTCAAAGCCCCAAATGCCAGAGCAGAATCAAAACAAATGGCTGGGCCTTGCCCTCCCAGTTTTCCAAGGTCAAAGATGTTGACTATGTGAGCCTCCAGGTGAGACTGCTGGCCTGCACTGCCCCCATCTGCCTTTCCCAGTCACCTCCTTGTTCTGTCCCCTTAAAGATACTACCTAGTATTACAATTTGGAAAATTTCAAGAGATTTTGTGCTACTGGATAGTGGAACCTGTGAATGGAGCCAGGACTCTGGGCAGGAGGCCCTAGAGACACAGCCTTGCACAGCTCTCCTGTGCTTCCCTAGCCCTCCCTCAGGCCCTCTTATGGCACTTTTTATCCTGTGGCTCTGGGGGGACCTCTGAAGCCTGTGTTCTGGACAGCACAGAGGAAAGGGGCCACTTGGGAGCAACACCAGCTGGCAGTCAAGGGGGCCTCGAGAGCCTATCCGAGTAGGTGGCTCCATCAGGAAAGGATTGCATTTGCCTTAGATGGCATGCCTGATGCTGAGGCCCGGGGTGTGTTCCTCCCCCTGGACGGGGGTTCCTCATCCGGACCCACTTGAAGCGAAGCTCACCTGGGCCTGCTCACACTCAGAACCTCTGGAAGCACGTGTAGTTTGAAACCTCCCCAGGCTTCCCTGTTCCCCTCTCCCCCAGCACCCGGCCTTGGTGAGGAGGGCTCAGCGCTGCCGGGTCACCCCTCAAGCTTGCCCAGAGGGCAGCCTGTCCACTGCCCGGCTGGTTTCATACCATGATGCAGGCGTGGGCCTTGTGGTAGTAGGAGGCATGCATGCTCTGGAACCGCTCCTGGCCGGCTGTGTCCCAAAAGTCTGCAACATGAACACAGCTCTGACTGCCTCATGGGGCCGGAGGGCAGAGAGACCCGAACGCACTGAGCATCTCTGTGCAGATCTCTGTGTGCAGAAACAGAACCTGCGGGGAGGACAGGGAGGAACGAAGACCACACAGCGCGCACGTGTGCGTCATCGGGACACAACGCACCTGGGTGTGCCGTGGGAGGTGTGTGTATGGGGGTGCATGGGGGTGGGTGAGAAGAAGACACATGGGCAGGCCAGGAGGAAGGAGAACGCAGACAGGAAGTCCCAAAAGGGAGAAGGCAGGTGTCCCTGTTCTCCCACCCACAAGATGCAGGACCTTCCGAGGTCAAAACCAGGCTGATTTTCCACGTGTGTTGACCACGGATGGCAGACACAGTCAGGCAGGGTGCATGGCCTAACCAAGCAGAAGGCTATGACCCCACAATCTTAAAAGCTTTTGTGGAAGATAATATTCAGACCACAACTGTTATTTCTTTATGCTGGTTAAATTAGAATACCAGGTCAGAGAGCTGGAACGGAGGTCTTGAGTGCCTCCTCCCACCCTCCCTAGGCTCCTCTCACGGTCCTTCCTACCACCCTTAGTCTCTGCTGGGGGTCTCATTTGCTCCCTGCCTGACTCTCTCCCAGGGACTTCCATCCCCTCCCCTTTCCTCGCCCTTGAGAGTCTATGGCTCGGCCTTGTGCTGCTCACCCACAAGGACAGTCTTGCCGTCCACCGTGGCCGTGTGCTTGTACAGGGTCAGGGCATACGTGGACAGCTGTTGCGGCTGACTGCATTCAGGTTAAGGAAAAGAGATGAACGAAAAGGAAGGCAAGGAAGGTGCTTGGGGGGAGGCACTGGTGTGATGAAACTGGCCCTCTCCTTTTCTTTTTGGAGTTCTTTAGATTTTAAGCTGAATGAATGTGGCAGACAGGATCACTTTCCAGTATCACTGGCACAAACTCCATGGAAAGGCGAAGGGCAGGAGAGGCTGGGAGACATCCCGGCCATCTAAGTACCAGGGACAGCATGGAATGGAATTTTACGAGAGAAGCCATCATAAACAGCATCACGTACTTGGAAAATGCAACCATGGGGGCCCCAGCCTCTTCATGGACGGGGCTCTTGCAGGCCAGAGAGGAAACCCAGCCGTAGGCAGCAACATGACCATTCCAGGGAAAATTAGTCTCTACAAGCTAGACAGCTGACAAGCTGTTTGTGAACTGCCTGTACAGGACACCCCAACAAAAAGCCTGGGGAATTACTTCCTGAAGCTGCAAGATGCTGGGTGGTCGAACCAGCAAAGCTGGGATGATGCAGGGGCAGCTGCAAAGAAGCACTTGGTGGAAGGTGAAGCAAGATATACTCAGGCTCCACCTTGGGGGTCAAGGCCCAGGGCAGGAAGCAGGACACTCCAGGGCTCTTTTCTGCCACAGTTCTTAGTAGATTGACGTGGGAAGCTGTTTAAAACCATCCCAGTTGCCAGGGAGGGTCTCACTCCAAGCCTAGACCTTGTGACAATCCATAGGAGGAGGGAGCAGTTCCTGTTTTACAAAGTTCATTCACACCAGAGAATTTTAAAGCATTAGCCCGAGCTTTGAGGTCAGAGGTTAAGTGACTTGCCTGAGGCCAGAGCTACTAAGGAGGAGGAGGTGGCGTTTGAATCCAGGCACGTGACCAGGTACTGTTAGCCATGCTATTGTCTTTCTGATGTAAAGCAAATGCAAATAGGACACTGGTGAGAACAGTCAAGAAGGAAACCTATGCATTCACTCACCTAGCCCTCCTCCCCAGAGCAAAGGGGTGAACGGCGAGGT
Organism: Prionailurus viverrinus; assembly: GCF_022837055.1. NCBI lineage: Eukaryota > Metazoa > Chordata > Mammalia > Carnivora > Felidae > Prionailurus > Prionailurus viverrinus. Next base: position 139,540,812 of record NC_062567.1, read on the forward strand.
TGAGGTGGCATGAGGGGAGAAGGGCCCCAGGAACAAGGAGCACTTCAAACTTTGAAGGATACAATCCATCCATGAGAAACCTCTCCATAAGTCTGTAAGGACAGTGTGCAAGGTGATCAGGGTACATCCTTCAACCTTCCTCCTCCTTGCCCCGCGTCATAACCCCTGTCCAGGCTGACAAGCTGGGGCCATTCATTCCACAGCCACACAGTTTCCTTTTAGGACAATGCCCAGGAACCGCCCCCCAACCCTCTTCTTGACTCCCCTTAAGTGCCCGGCATCCCTTAGTTGTAACACCGATCCAGCACCCACAGCTGCTTTGCCGGAGGGCAGGGACCCCACCTTCCTTCTTTTGGAGCACCACAACAGCTGGTAACCTATATTAGTTGAAGGGATAAAGACCGATCTTTGGAGCTCTGCCACATGTCTACACTGGAGAAGTCTGTGTGAACCATGAACTCAATAAATCTAAAAGTGAGTTTGTTTAACCCACTCATCCTGTCCTTGTTCCTGAATTATCTAGTTAGTGGCATCACCCCATTCTCCAAGTCTGGAACCTGGAATCAGCATTACTAGCCCCTAACAAAACAGGCTACATTACCACAAGTTCATATACCAGTCCACGCGAGGCTCTCAGACCCACTGTTCCTGCCTCTGCACACTACTGACAAACACCATGATCCCTGCTTTATGCCTAGGAAACTGACACCAGGCAGACTGTGCCCTCTGCCCACGAGCCATTCCCCTAATATTCTGCAGGTCCTCCAGGGCTTTGCTCAAATGTCACCTGAGCAGTGGGACCTTCCCTGGTGATCTTACTTGTGATAAGCAAGTTCTATCTTACCTTGTACTCTGTCTTACCCTGTAGGTAATACCAACAGAAACACTCAGTATTTTATTTATTGACAGTTTACCTCTCTCGACTAGAATGGGAGGCCACGAAAGCAATTTTAGTTTATTGCTGCACGGCCAGTGCCTAGGACAAAAAACATTTAGACTATGACTAGCATGCAAACACCACAGGAAAAACTGTAGTCTCAGTGGGGAGCTTAGATTTCCACCCTTGGGGGGCACCTCAACAACATTACCAAGCTGTCCTAATAGGGAGCTGGAACTTTCTTCTCTACCATATGGCAATGAGACACCCTCCCGCTGCCGCCACCCCATAGTGCCAGTGGAGACCACGGGTGCTGCCTCCCCCCTTCTTCTACTGAAGCAATGCTGCAGGAAGCCAGCTAAAACAGAAGGTTCAAATAAGATTCAGAGTCTCATAACATGATCTTCAAAATATCCAAGTTTCTTCCAAAAATCATTCATCATATTAAGAATCAAGGAAGATCTCAAAGTGAATGAAAAAAGATAATCAATAAATGCCAACACTGTGCTGATACAGATGTTCAAATTATTTGTCAAAGTTTTTAAAGTAGCTGTCATAAATGAGCAACTATAGATGTGCTTGAAATAAATGAAAATACAGAAAGCTTCAACAATGGGCCAATTCCTAAAAGCACAAACAAGCAAAACTAACCTAGTAAGAAAGAGATCATTTGAATAGCTCTGTAACTATAAATCTCTAGGCCCAGATGGTTTCAGGGTAGAATTCTGCCAAACACTGTAAGAATTAATATCAATTTTGCACAATCTCTTCCAGAGAACAGAAGAAGAGGGAATTCATTTTATGAAGTCACTTTATCCTGATATCAAAATCAGTCAAAGACAGTACAGGAAAAGAAAAACAACCCTACAGACCAATATCTTCCATGAATATAGCATCAACAAATTATTAACAGAATTCAGGAACATACAAAAGAAGTTATACACCATGACCAAGTATGATGCATTTCAGGCGTGCAAGACTAGTTCGATATCTGAAAATCAATGAATGCAATCTAACATATTAACTGCCTAAAGAAGAAAATCACAGGATCATATTGATTGATGGAGAAAATGCATCTGCAAAACTCAACATCCATTCTCGATAAAAAAAAATAAAGCAAGAATCGAGGGGAATTAGTATGTTGAAAAGTACAAAATACTGATGAAAAAAATTAAAGATCTGAATAAATGGAGAGACATACTATGTTTATGGATTGGAAAACTCAATAAAAAAACGATGTCGATTCTCCTAAAATTGATATACAGGCTTAACGCAATGCCTATTAAAATTCTAGCAAGATGTTTTATAGGTATCGTCAAGATTGCATACAACTTATGTAGGCAGGCAAAGGAATTAGAAAAGCTAAAAGAAATGTGAATAAGAATAAAATGGGAAGAATCAGTCTACCCAACTTTAAGACTTACTATAGCTACTGTAAGCAAGATGTGTGGTACTGGCAGCGGGACAGACACACAGACTAATGGAATACAAGAAGGAACCCAGAAATAGTCTCACAGAAGTAAAGCCAACTGGTTTTTCACCAAAGTGCAGAAGGCAATGGAGGAATGACAGTCTTTCAACAAATGATGCTGGGCCAAGTGAGTATCTACAAAGGAAAAAATAAACTCTTACCCCAAACCCTCATACCTTAAACAAAAGTTAATTCAAAATTGATCACAGATAGGGGCGCCTGGGTGGCTCAGTCGGTTAAGCGTCCGACTTCAGCTCAGGTCACGATCTCACGGTCTGTGAGTTCGAGCCCCGCGTCGGGCTCTGGGCTGATGGCTCAGAGCCTGGAGCCTGCTTCTGATTCTGTGTCTCTCTCTCTCTCTGCCCCTCCCCCCATTCATGCTCTGTCTCAAAAATAAAAAAATAAACGTTAAAAAAAATTAAAATAAACAAAATTGATCACAGACTTAAATGTAAAATGTAAAAATACAAGGCTTTTACAAGAAAACACAGGAAAAAGATCTTTGGGACCCAGGGCTTGGTAGAGATCAAAGTCCATGACTTCAGTAACATCAAAAGCATGATCCATAAAAGAAACAAATGGACTTCATGAAAAGTAGAACCTTCTGCTCTATGAAATAGCTTGTTACAAGACAGTGGAAGACAAGCTCTCAACAGGAGAAAATGTTTGCAAAGAGCACATCCAGCAAAGACCAGTACCTGGAAAAATAATAGCCAAAACTCTACAATGAAAAAAACTCTCAATTAGAAAATGAGCAGAAGGCATGAAGAGACACGTAACCAAAGAGGAGATGTTCGAAATCACCAGGCATTAGGGACATGGAGAGTAAGACCATGCTGAGCTATCACTACATGCCTGCCACGATGGCTAAGATAAAAATTAGCAATAACACTAAATGTTGGCAAGGATGCAGAAAAAACTGCATCTTTCACACATTACTGGTGGGAAAACAGACATTTTGGAAAATAATTTTATTTCTTTTTTAAAACATTTATTTATTTAAATTCAAGTTAGTTAACACACAGTGTAGCACTGGCTTCAGGAGTAGAACCCAGTGATTCATCTCTTACATATGACACCCAGGGCTCATCCCAACAAGTACCCTCCTTAATGCCCATCACCCATCTAGCCCATCCCCCACCCACTTCCCCTCCAGCAACCCTCAGTTTGTTCTCTGTATTTAAGAGTCTCTTATGGCTTGCTTCCCTCTGTGTTTTTATCTTATTTTTCCTTCCCTTCCCCTATGTTCATCTGTTGTTTCTTAAATTCCACATATGAGTGAAATCATATGGTATCTTTCTCTGACTTATTTTGCTTAGCATAGTACCCTTTAGTTCTATCCACGTTGCTGCAAATGGCAAGACTTCATTCTTTTTGAATGAAATTCTTTTAGTCTTCTTTTAGTATTCCATTGTATATATACATACCACATCTTCTTTACCCATTCCTCAGTCAATGGACATTTGGGCTCTGTCCATAAGGTGGCTGTTGTCGATAGCACTGCTGTAAACATTGAGGTGCATGTGCCCCTTCAAATCAGCATTTTTGTATTCTTTGGATAAACACCTTGTAGTTTCTTAACAAATCAAACATATACTCACTGTATGGTCTAGCCATGAAATGAAATAAAAACTTACATCCGTGCCAAAACCCACACACGTGTTCACAGCAACTTCATGTGTACTAGCCAAGACCCAGAATTAACTGAAATGTCACTTAACAGGTGACTGGAAAAGGCTGGAAAACCACACCGTGGCCATCTACCATGAAATACTATTCAGCAACAAAAAGGAGCACACTATTGATAGTGCAACAACTTGGATGGGTTGTAAGGATATTATGCTGAGTGAAAAAGGTCACGGGTTGTATAATTCCATTTACACAATGTAGCCAAAATGACATGATTATAGAGATGGAGAATACATTGGTGGTTACAGGGGTTAGGGGTGGTGGAAAGTGAGGTGGGGTGGGTGTGACTATAAAGGGGTAGAATGACCAAAGTTTTGTATCTTAATTCCATCGATAGTTGCATAAATCTGCACATGTGATAAAATGACACAGAATTATACATGCATCAAACCAATGCCAATTTTCTGATTTTGATAATGTTCTACAGTAACTTAAGATATTATCATTGAGGAAGCTGGGTGAAGGGTGCACAGGCCCTCTCTGTACACTCTGTGCAACATCCTGTGAATCTGTATTATTTCAAAATGAAAAGAGAAAAAAAAGCAAAACAGAGAGGGACAAAAACCACAAGAGACCCTTAAATACAGAGAACTGAGGGTTGCTGGAGGGGAGGTGGGCGGGGGATGGGCCAGATGGGTGATGGGCATGAGAGAGGGCACTTGTTGGGACGAACACTGGGTGTTATATATGTAAGTGATGAATCACTGGGTTCTACTCCTGAAACCGTTATGACACTGTACGTTAACTAGCGTGGATTTAAATTTAAAAAAAAGGCAAACAAAAACCACAGGTTGGGAGATGTCTGCGATGCTAGTAACTGACAAGCATGAATACACAGAAAATATGAACAGCTCCGATACGCAAGTGAGAGAGCACACAGACAGCCTGTGCACTAAGAATACAAACAGGTGAATGGCTAATGAACATATAAAAAGATGCTCAGTGTTTTAATAATTTAATGACTTCAACGCAAATTAAAATGAAGTAGCTTTCACATCCCTTCAGACTGGCACAATTCAGAAAGTCACATGACACTGAATGTTGGGGATTTTGTACTGTGCTGGCAGCAGCATAAATTCAATATAACTATTTTGGAGAGCAATTTGGATATCTCGATGTTTGAGGTAATCTTGAAACTAGGCCATTTCACCCCAGGCCTAAGTGTGTGCCCAAGATGGTAGGCACAAAAATACTCACGGCAGTATTGTACTTAATATCATAAAAACGATAACACTGGAAATGTTCTTCAACAGAAGAGTAGACAATTTTAGTACAAACTAGTTAAAAACAAACTTACTAAGTTGCTTACCACTTAGCAGATACTATGGTAGGTGTCATGACATAACACTGAGCAAAACAGATGAAGATCCCTGTCAAGACAGACAATAAGTAAGCCCCTAAAATACATGCAACCACACGTGTGGTCATTGCACTTAGGACAAAGGCATCGCTAGAGTTGAGTGGGGTTAACCGTTTCATCAATTAAGCATGTGGGAGCAACTGAGTATCTGTACCGGGAAGAGACGAGCCTTGAGGCCGTTCATGAGAGGGGGAAGTAGGAGGTCCTAGGGGGGTCAACCCGCACCTGAGATATCCAGGAAACTGGAAAGGATGATGAGAACGAGCCAATTCAGAACTCCGGAACCTGAGTGCACACACAGAAGCAGGACAGCACTAGGTGGCAACAGAGTGCTGACCCCCATAGAAGGGCAACGTGTGTCAACCAGCGGCAGCTGCCCGTCCCTCAGGCCGCACCAACTTGCTGAGCTGAGCTCCAAGGTTCTGGCTACGGTCCGGGGCGCCGGAGATAGTGCCCTCAATAAGTCTGGGTCACATGTTTTGCTCAACTAGGTCTCAGCTCTCTCAGGCTTCAGGTGTCCCGTGCTGGTGTATATTGGAGATTTCAAGGACTAGGAAGATCTTGGTTTTTCTTTCTATTTTTGGAGCCAGGAGTTTAAGGAAATCCTTGCCAGGTGACTATCTGACCACAGATAATAGAACAGGAACATCAGTGACCACACACAAGGAACACACACTTTGTGAAAATAGTCTGGAAAAATTACAAATAGACGACTCTAGCCCCAAACAAGGGGAAATCAGCAATGCCTGAAGAGTGGGAGAATCTGATTTTTAAAGTTGTCACATTAAAACACTCAGACTGTCTAATTCTCATCAAAACAACTCCAAAGCTTACAAAGAAATGAGGAGATATGACCCATTCTCATGAAAATAAGAATCTGACAGAATCAACCCCAAAAGAAATGCAAACATTGGAATTACTCATCAATTACCAAAATTGAGTATCTTAAATATGCTCAAAGGGCTAAGGGAATTCATGGACAAAGAATTAAAGAAATCAGGAAATGATACATGAATAAAATGAGAATATTAATAAAGAGATAAAAATTATGAAAAGGAACCCAACAAAACTTCTGGAGCACAAAAGCACATTAATTACAATGAAAACAAAACAAAACAAAATAACCTCACTAGAGGGTTTCAACAACATATTTGAGCAGGCAGAAGACAGGGTCAGCCAACTTGAAGATAATAAGGTGGTTGAAATTATCCAGTTGGAGAAGCAGAAGAAAGAAAGAATAAAAATGAGCAGGGCCTAAGGAACGTGTGGGACAACACAAAGCAAACTAACATATGCATCGTAAAGAAAAGAGAGATCTGAAGAAACAATGGCTAAAAACTTCCTAAACTTGACACGAGACACGACTACACACACCCAGAAAGCTTCACACATTCCAAGCACGATAAACCCGGAGATCCACATTGAGACACATCATAGGCAAACTGTTGAACCCTAAAGACAAAATCCTCAATAAGACAAACAGCCCCTTTCTCATCAGACACCACTGAAGTCAGAAGGCAGTGGGATGACATATTTAAAAGGTCCTGAAAGAAAAAAGCTGTCAACCAGGATTTCTATATCCCGAAAACTATCCCTCAAGAATTAAGAAGTTAAGACATTCCCAGATAAAGATAAGCTGATGAAGCTCATTACCAGTGAACTTGCCCTACAAGAAATGCTAAAGTGAGTCTCTTTTAGGTTAACACAAAAGGGCACTAGATGGTAATTGGAAGTTGTATGAAGAAGTAAAGATCTTCAGTAAATGTAGCTATGTAGGTAAATATAAAAGCCAGTATTCTTGTACTTTTGGTTTGCAACTCCCCTTTTTCCTATATGATTTAAAAGGCAAATACAGGGGTACTGGGTGACTCAGTCGGTTAAGCGTCCGATTTCAGCTCAGGTCATGATCTCAAGGTTCGTGAGTTTGAGCCCCGTATTAGGCTCTGTGCTGACTGCTTCTGATTCTGTGTCTCCCTCCCTCTCTCTGCCTCTCCCTGGCTTGTGCTCTGTTTCTGTCTCTCTCAAAAATAAATAAACATTAAAAAATTTTTTAAAGGCAAATACATAAAACAATAACTATAAATCTAAGTTAACGAGCACTGGACATATAAAGATGCAGTCTGTAACAAACCAATACGAAGGTCTGGGATGGAGACATCTAGGAACAGAGTGTTGGTGTACTACTGTAACAAACTGGTAATATTTAAATAGGTTGTTATAAGTTTAAGATGTTAATTGTAGTCTTTAGGGCAACCACTAAGAAACAATTAAAGAATTATACAAAAAAAGGGAAAAGAGAATCAAAATAGCACACTGCAAAAAAAAAAAATCAATAAAAAAAATATTAAAGTATTTGAGGAAAACAACCAAAAGACACAGAAAACAAACAGCTAAATGGCAGAAATAAGTCCTTCTTTACCAGTAATTGCTTCAATTACTGTTGTTTCAAATGTCCATGGATAAAGCTCTCCAATTAAGAGTGAGAATACTGGCAGAATACATGAAAATAGCTGATCCACGCATGTACTATCTGTAAGAGACTCACTTTAGACCCAAAGTCACAAAAAGGTTGAAAACAAAAGATGAAGATAATCCATGCAAACAGTATCTAAAAGGGAGCTGGGACAGCTGTACTAGAGTCAGACAAAATAAACTTTCAGTCACAAGTTACGAAATAAAGAAGGACATTACACGTTGATAAAAGTTTTTTTAATCTACCAAGGAAATATAAAAGTTATAAACATATATGCACCTAAAAACAGAGTCCCCAAATACAGGAAGCAAACACTGATAAAAGTAAAGGGAGCTGTAGCTAGCTGCACGAGAACATACTAAGATCTCAAACCCCACTGTCAGCAATGGGGAGAATGGCTGAGGCAGAACCACAAGGAAACCAAGGACTTGAAGAAGAGCACACACCAGTCAGACCTAACACACATACAGAGCACACTACACCTAACAGCAGCAGCACATGTCTCTCGAGTGAACATAGGTGATAACATAAAACAAGTCTTAATAAAATTAAAAAGACTGAGATCATAGGAAGCATCTTTTCCAATAGAATGGAAGGATACCAAAAATAATAGCAGGAGGAAAACCAGAAAATTCACAACTATGTGGAAATTAAACAACACAGTATTAAACAGGCAAAAGGTCTAAGAAGAAATCATAAGGACAATTAGAAAATGTCTTGAGACTTGGGGTGCCTGGGTAGCTCAGCCAGTTAAGTGTCTGACTTTGGCTCATGTCTGTGAGTTCTGTGCTGACAGCTCAGAGGCCTGGAGCCTTCTTCTGATTCTGTGTCTTCTTCTCTCTCTGCTCCTCCCCCACGCACGCTCTGTCTGTCTCTCTCTCAAAAATAAATAAACATTAAAAAAAAAAAAAAGAAAATGTCTTGAGATGAATGAAAACAAAACACAGCAAACCAAAACTTAAGGATGAAGCCAAAGATGTGCCAAGAGCAAAATTTATACCTGTTCAGCACATACCTTAAAAATGAACGAAGATCTCAAATCAATGACAAACTACACCTTAAAACACTAGACACAAAAGAGCAAACTAAACACAAGCTCATGAGAGGAAGGTAGTAGTAAAGATTTCAGTGAAGATAAACAAAATAGAGACTCAAAAGACAATGGAGAAACCCCTGAAACAATAATTAGGTCTTTGACAAGATCAACAAAATCAATAAACCTTTAGCTGGGCCAAGGAAAGAGAGAGAAGGCAAAATCTGCTCAAAATCAGAACTGGGGACACTAACATCAATTTTACAGAAACAAAAAACATGATAAGAGAATCCCATGGCGACGCCTGGGTGACTCAGTCGCTTAAGTGTTGGACTCTTGACCTTGGCTTAGGTCATGATCTCATGGTTTGTGAGTTCGAGCCCCATGTCGGGCTGTGTGCTGACGGCATGGAGCCTGCTTGGGATTCTCTCTCCCCAACTCTCTCTTTCTTGCCTCCCCTCCTTGCGGGCTCTGCCTCTCAAAATAAACTTAAAAAAAAAAAAAGACTACCATGAATAACTATATGCCAACAAACTGGATACTCTAGAGGAAATGCACAAATTTCTAGAAATATGCAAACTACCAAACTGATATAAGAAGAAACAGAGAATCTGAATGGACTATACCAAGTAAGCAGTATCCAAAAATCTCCCATAAAGAAAAGGCCAGGACTGGATGGCTTCACTGGTGAATTCTACCAAGCACTTAATGAATTAACACCAATCCTTCTCAAACTTGTCCAAAAAATTGAAGAGGAGGGGCATTTCCTAATTCTTTCTAGGAGGCCAACATTACCCTGATTCCAAAGCCAGACAATGACATACAAGAAAAACAAACAATGGGGCGCCTGGGTGGCGCAGTCGGTTAAGCGTCCGACTTCAGCCAGGTCACGATCTCGCGGTCCGTGAGTTCGAGCCCCGCGTCAGGCTCTGGGCTGTTGGCTCGGAGCCTGGAGCCTGTTTCCGATTCTGTGTCTCCCTCTCTCTCTGCCCCTCCCCCGTTCATTCTCTGTCTCTCTCTGTCCCAAAAATAAATAAAAACGTTAAAAAAAAATTTTAGAAAAAAAAAAAAAGAAAAACAAACAGTATCTTTAAACATAGATGTAAAAATCTTCAACACAGCAATAGCAACCAAATTAGTATTAAAAGGATCATATACCGTGTTTGCTTCAGCAGCACATATACTAAAAAAAGGATCATATACTGTGACCAGGGGAGATTTCTCTTGGAATTTACGGGTGGCTCAATGTAGGAAAAAACACACCATATTAACAGACTGAAGGAAAAATCCTACCTATTCTCAATAAATGCATAAAAAGCATTTGCCAAAATTGACACCATTTCATGACAAAAACACTAAATTACTAGCAATAGAAGGTATTTCCTCAACAGGATAAAGGCCATATACGAAAAAACTGTAATAAATATCATACTTAATTGTGAAGGACTAAAAGCTTTTCCCCTAAGATCAGAAACAGGAGAAGGATCCGACTTTTCCCACTTCCATTCAACACAGCCGTAGAAGTTCCAGTCCAAGCGCTATGGGGAGAAAACAGCCATTCTGAGCTGCTGCTCAGGCATCTGACAAGCAGGACAAGGCCGCTCACACCGAGTCTCGAAATGCAGATAAGAACCTGAGCTTAGGATGCCCGCCCAAGTTCCCACTTTGTCTTTCCCTGGCACCTTCTAAAATAACCACTTAGGGAGTGTCTGACTGGCTCAGTCATAGAGCAAGTGACTCTTAAATCTCAGGCTTGTGAATTCAAGCCCCACACTGGGCATGGAGCCTCCTTCAAAAAATAATTAAAAAAAATTTTTTTTTTTTTTAAACAGCCACTTAGATTTGAGCCTGCAAAAAGTGAGTGACCTCCACCCCCAAACACCTTATAAGTGCTTGCTGGTGACCCAGGATGGAGGGCTGCCCTTCCCCTGGCTCATTTCACTCCCACTTCTGGGATCCGTAAGTAATAAATCTTGGGACTTTTTCTTGTGGGTGTATTGAAAGTGCACCTTCAGTCAAAACAAGCCCAGGGCTTTCACTTCCCCAAAGTGGGAGCTCAGGGCTGGCTTATACCTCTCATCCACCCTTATCCATCAGGTCATAGCTGGTATATTCTTTTTTTTTTTTTTTAATGTTTATTTAGAGAGAATCCCAAGCAGGCTCCATGTTGTTAAGTGCAGAGCCTGACGTGGGGCTCAATCCCATGAACTGTAAGATCATGACCTGAGCTGAAATCAAGAGTCAGACACTCAACTGACTGAGCCACCCAGGTGCTTAAGTCAAATACACCAGCTTCAAGAAGCCCCTAACACAGGCACCTTTGCAAGAAAAGGAAATAAAAGGCATCCAAATTGGAAAGATGGAAGTAAAATTATTTCTATTTAAAGATAATGATTTTATACATAGAAAATGCTAAAAAGTCCACAAAAACAGTAATAGAGCTAATAATTCAGCAAAGCTGCAAGACATAAATTCCACACACAAAAATAGTATTTCCATACACTGGCAATGAAAAGGGAATTTAACCAAGGAGACATAATACTTGTACACTAAAACCGTAAAACACTGCTGAAAGAAATTAAACTAGACATAAATAAATGTAAAGATATCAGTGTTCATGGATTTGAAGGCTTACTGTTGTTAAGTAGATAACACTACCCAAACCAATCCACAGATTCAATGCAATCCTTATCTCAATCCCAATGACATTTTTGCAAAATAAAAGAACATATCCCAAAATTCATATGGAATTTCAAGGGATCCCAAGTAGCCAAAACAATCTTGTGAAAGAATAACAAAATTGAGGGACTCACATTTCCCTGAGGTCAAACCTTCACACAAAGCTATAATACTTAAAATAGTGTGGTACTGGCACAAATAATATGAATATACAGACCAACTGAATAGACACTTGAGAAATAAACCCTCACATACATGGTCAACTGATGTCTGACAAGGGTGTCAGGACCATTTAATGTGGGGGGAAGCATTGTCTCTTAAACAAATGATGCTGGAAAAACTGGATATTGCCATGCCAAAGAATGGAGGTGAGTCCCTTCCCTCACACCATATACAAAAGTTAACTCAAAATGGATCAAACACCTAAACTTAAGAGCTGAAACTATAAAACTTTTATTTTTTGTTAACATTTGTTTATTTGAGAGAGAGTGTGCATGTGAATAGGGGAGGGGCACAGAGACAGAGAGAGAGAGAGAGAGAGAGAGAGAGAGAGAGAGAGAGAGAGAATCCCAAGCAGGCTCTATGCTCAGCCTGGAGCCCGATGTGGGGCTTGATATTACAACTGTGAGATCATGAACTGAGCTGATATAATGAGTCGGACGCTCAACCGACTGAGCCATCCAGGTGCCCCAAACTATAAAACTTTGAGAAGAAAATGTAGGATCGTATCTTAATGATACTCCCCTAAGAGCAGATATATAGACCAATGGAACAGAATAGAGAGCCCAGAAATAAGCCCACACATATACGGTCAAATATTTCATCAGAGAACTAAGATTATACAATGGAGAAAGGATGGGGGCACATGCAGGAGCGAAGGAAAAGCCCCCCTCAGGAGGCAGTGACCAGATCTGAGGACGCCTGCTCACAAGCAGTGGAAGAACTACATCATTAGAGTCCACCCTCAACAGAGGCTTGGGGGGCCAGAAACACAGGTGCAAACAGGAAATGGAATCAAGAGGCACGAATGTGCTGTGTGAACAAGAAAGGCATTTCAGAGAAAGTCTGGCGCTTGGGGCGGCCCCAGTGGCCAACACTGTGGTAATCGATGAAGTCTTGTATTACTACTTTGTGTTTGTCGTCCTAAGTGAGGCTTGTAAGAAACTGGCATTGAACTTGGGGCTGGGCAGCACCAAGGAAGCTGGCAAGGTGGCCATGTTGGGGCTCACACCAAGCTACACTCTCTACAGCCCCCATCTGCTAATGAGCTGACAGCTTGCTCCCTGCCTGCCTACCATTCCTGCTCCCTGTGTGCTGGCAAATACTAAACTTGGTTGGGGAAAAAGGGGGTGTTATTTACTATGTAATCTCCCCATGCTACAACACTCACCCACATTTTCGTTGTACAGGCATGTTGTTGAGGACGGTCAGAGTCACTGCAAGACGCTAAACTAGAGCTGCAGTGTGTACGTATGGGGTAGGGCAGAGAGAATGTGAATTCATGAAGATGGCCTAAAAACCAGCAAAGCCCTTGGAATCAAAGGGTAAGGTAATAAATGATGATGCTGGAAGACAAGGTAGATCTGGAGCACCTAGGAGACAAGACTCAAGCTGAGAAGGCAGAATGGGAGGTGTGGGATCTGCCAGCATTGTAGAGCCCCTCCTCAACCCTACAGGTGGGAGTCCCAAACTGTGCACATGGGCACTGGAGCCAGTTATGATGCAGCCAGTCTCCACACTGATCACAGCCAGTCGTCATTTCTTTCTACTCTGCTTAATCTGGATGGGTTCCTCCAAGAAGCATCTGCACCACTTCTAATCAATCTGTCACCGGGTCTCCATTCCCACTGTTTCTGCCTCACAGACTCGCCCACACAGCACATGCAGGACCCCTGGCTCTGATGTCCTCACCCTGGACTGCTTCAGTAGCCTCCAGGGTGACCTGCCCATATCTGCTGCTAGGACTCATGGAAAAAGCTTGATTTATTCAGTCCTTATGACTTGCTCCCCCCTCCTGCAACACACACAGCTGCTGATGTGTTCCCCCTCACCCCCCCTCCCCACCTGGGCTCCAACCAAGACTATTCCCTACCACCCCTACAGAAGTCATGAGCCTCTGTGCCTCCAGCAGGTTTTTCTAATAACCCTGACCTGCGCTGGGACTGGTCTTTCTTCCCTCATCTCCCAACATACTTGGATTTGCCCACAGCGCTGTCTCCTAGGCAGATGATCTTCACGTTGTCATCAGCATCATATTTCTCTTGGTCGAGCTCACAGGGTTTGGCTCTGTCGCTGGCCATTGGCTCCCAGCTCCTGGCTGTTCAGCCTGGGGTAGGTGTGTGTGTAGGGGGTCTTGTCACTGTCTGGGAAGTTCAAGAAGAGGCTGTTGTTAAAATGATGGGAAGTTTCCAAATCTAGTTCTTCCTCTTCCTGGACTGGGGAGAGAAGGAGCTGATGAGAGCAGGGCCCAAGGACACACTTACATCCTTCTCTACTCACCACCAACCTGGCTGTCACTTGCCTCACTGTGGGGTTGTAATCTTGTCCCCACCCAAATCCTCTTCAGGTGGTGGACCCTATGTCATCTCTTTACTACAGCTATGTTCACGGCCACACCTTCCACTCCCACCTCAAAAGACAGTATTTTACAAACTGTACATAGACAAGCTTCTCACGGGTAAAACCAGGACAAAAACCAGTGCCCATGTCACACAATCAGTGTGAGACAGAGACAGTCCTCTGTAAACCTGAGCTCTTCTCACTGAACGACAGCCCACACAGCCAGAGACACCTAATGTGCATTCCTGACCACCCACCTCATGCCTCTCACCTCCCCTTCACTTTTCACCCTGCTTCAGTCAGTAGCTGTTTCTTCCTCTCTCACTGTGGACATTCCACAGACCCTCTTCTCTAAGGTCATTGCAAGTATGTTCTAAATGCTGACGATGCCAAATCTGTACCTACACCAAGATTGCTTCTCTTGGCAGCAGACTCAAGTAGGCAACTGCCTACCAGACTTGGACTAGTAGATTCTGCCACACAGGGACAAATACCATGTGAAAACACAAATACTTAAGTCCTGCCCACCCCAAACATCAATCCTCATATCCCTCATCTGTACAAGACAGTGCCGGCCACCCAGTGACAACATCTAGGTGTGACATCATCTCTAGCTCTGTCCTTTCCTCACTCCCAAACAGAACCTTTAAAATTGTACTGAGAATGTACAATAGTCCAGACTCTGAGGTAATCAGGCACACAGAAATGACGCCATAGGCTCTTACTGAGCATTCACCATGAGCAGACCTTGTGCTGGGTTCAGAAGAAAGGAGACACGATGTTGGCAGCCTACTGTGGCAAGAGCGACGGCCGGGGTGTGAATACCGTGGAGGGTGTAAAATACCAACAGGATCCCGAGTTTCCCTGATTGTACCACTGCAGTGCCATTGCCTCTCCTCAGGTAGGTACTGAGCCTTGTTTACCCAGGTACCCTCGGCTTCATGAGCAGTGCCTGGGAAGTGGCAGATGCTTGGTAAGCATAATGAAGGGGTGCCCCTTCCACTTCCACCCTGGAGCAGAGTGACCTGTTCCAAAGCCAAACCCAACCCTATTAACTTCAAGCTCGAAGAGTTTCAATGGTTGTCACTGTCCTCACCATCCAGTGCGCAAGCTGTCTTTCATTCAACTTTTTTTTTTTTTTTTTTTTTTTTTTTTTTGGCATGCAACACATCTCGGAACCAACCTTCCCTGTCAGGCTGGACTGCCCTCGCCCCCAGATCGCTGCGTGCACCCAACGACGCGTCCTTCTCCTGCCTAGGGCCTAGGGATGGTGGGTCCCAACGCTGAGCCTGCTGGGGGGAAACAAATAAGACCACGGACTCCGCAGGCTGGCCCGCCTGTGGCCAACCATTCCCCGGTCCGCGCCCGCCGGTTATGCATCCCGATCCTGTCCCGGTCCCCGGACCACCCCGCCCCGGTCGCGTCCCGCCCCAGTCCCCGTTCCGCCCGGAATCGCGTCATTCTCCGACCCGGTCCCGCCTCGGAGCCCGCGGGCCAGCCGGGGACTTACTCCGCGCCGCGCTCCGCTTCCGGCTCAGTCGGCGTCCTCGCAGCTGCTACGCAACCGCGCAAGGACCCGGAGGAGGGCTGCCCGGCCGGAGGCCTGAAGGACCCCTCCTGGGTGCGGGCTGGCTAGCGCGGTGCCGGCCGGGAGGACCTCAGGTGATTGCGTGCACCGCCGCCGGTGCTGAGTCGGGCGGGCTGGAGGCCGGGCGGCGGGAGTGTGCGGGGTGGGCTTCCTGCGACGTTCAAGTCGGGCAACGTGGATAAATGCAGCTGGATTGTGTTTTCCATCTTGGTGTAGGAATTTGTGACAGAGTAGCTCGTGGCAGTTTCATTTCTTCTTTGTTAAAATATTTAGAAATCCTGTACTTGAAAGAAAGATGCCTCGATTATGAGTGACTTTGAGGCGAAAATTAGAAATAAACATGAGGGGCCCCTGGGTGGCTCAGTCCGTTAAGCGTTGGACTGGGCTCAGGTCATGACTCATGGTTTGTGGGTTCTAGCCCCGCATCAGGCTCCACAGTCTCAGTGCGGAGTCGGCTTGGGATTCTCTGTATCTCCCTCTGTCTCTGCCCCTCTCCCACTCTCTCCCTCTCTCTCTCTGTCTCTATCTCTCTCAAGTAAACTTAAATAAGTAAGTAAATAAATAAACAAACATGAGAAGTGATGGGGTTTTGGTGTCGTGGTGATGGTGGTGTGTCCTGAGCTCACGGCCAACAAAGAATTCTTAAGAAATTCTTTGGTGCAAAAAGGTGGCTTTATTAAAGCAGGAGGACAGGACCCCTGGGCAGGAGGAGATGGGCTGGACTGGTTATATACTATGGACTTGGCGAGGTAAAGGCATCAGAGTTTCCCAGAAGGACTTTGATGTGCCAAAGAAGACCCCTAAGATACCGGAGACCTCCCTATTGTCAAGCTAAGGTTGTTTTCTTCTAGTAAGGCATTAACATTAGGGCAGTATGGGGTTCCTGGAGAAATGTTACACTCTATTTGCCTCAAATATTTGTCAGTAGGCTGCAGGTAATAACTTTAATGTTATTTACATTTTCTTCTTGCCTTTGTTCCCATATCACATGGAGGGGATACATATCACATGGAGGGGATACATATCATACGGAGGGGATCACATGGAGCTGATACTAGGGGCTCCAGGAAACTGAGTCTATAGGTTTCTGGAGATTAGGCTATTGATAAGATTGCCTTTTCTTGTAATTTACTAAGACATTTGTAAACTGATGGAGACTCCTGTCCTGTGATCTCTATCAGCTAACCAGTTGTTTTCTATCCTTTCTTTTGTTCTTGGGCAGCCAGGAGTGCCTGAGGAATGTCACACATACTCCACCTGAGGATGGTGGGGGGGGGGGGGTTGTAGGGGTGTCAGCTTGCCTTATGCTCCCTCATCAAGAAGTGTAAAAACAAATTTGCATTTGGTTTATTTGAATTGCTTACTGCTGATTATGTCATCATTAAGTACCCAGAAGTTCTTTGCTGTGTTGTTTTGTCACCCTCTGTGACTCTTACAATGTGCTGTTAGGGGTTAGGTCATTATGCCTAGGTTTGAAAATCTCCATGTTAAATACTAAAGTATTGTAATAAATTACAGTAGCACCATTTTGATTAGTCCAAATGTTTTCAAGCTTTGAAATAACTCTTGACTACATGAAAAAGAGTTTAAGACATACAGAAAACAAAAAACAAATGCCCGAAGTCAGTCCTTCCTTATTAGTAATTACTTTTAATGTAAAGGAACTGATCTCTGCTATTCAAGGCGGAGTTTGGCAAAATGGCTTAAAAGACAGATCTGGCTATATGCTGTCCATGGGAGCTTCACTTTAGACTCTATGACACAAATAGGTTTAAAGTGAAAGGCTGGAAAAGATAGTCCATACAAATAGCAGTGGTGGAGACCTGGTGCGGCCATATCAATATCAGACAAAGGGTGAGAGTGGGGGATTGTCTTCAAGAAGACAGACCTGGGGTTCTTGATTGCTGTACCAGCCGGGGATCCCTTCAGGCAGCCAGTCCAAATTGGAGTCTGACTGTTGTCAGCCTAAAGGTGCTGCTTGAGCAAAATTTTCAGGGTTTTACCCCTCTTCCCGGGAGGTATGCAAGTGGTTTAGGACTTGCCCTGGATCTACAGACCTGCAGGGTGCAGGCTGACCTCTGCAGGCTAAGGGGGCGTGTAGTGTGTAAGCTGGGCAGATCCAAGGAGCCAGGGAGCTGGAATAGGGTTAGCTGTGGAGAGAGGCCATGCATGTCCCAGGAGCTGATTATTTGGGGGCACCGGACATCTGCCTAATTCCAAGAATTATCCTACTCAAATGCACATATTCCCCCTGAAGGCAGAGCTGGAGGAAGGTGCACTGTCCTGCCTGTGTCAGGCTCCACAAACGTGCTTTGGTTTCCTCCAGGAAAACAGCTGGGAGCACTGATTGTTGTGGAAGTCAACATCCCCAGCATACTGATTAAATGTGCCCCAGTTTAAATCTGCCACTGTGGAATGGTTTTGGGGGTGCACTCCCTCTTTTCAATCAGTTATACACTTTGTTGGGGACAGTCCAAACTCCACTGGCTTGTCGGGCCCTGGATGCACCAGGCTGGCCGATCAATGTGTCCTGCGCAAGCATGTCCCACACAGCTGGATTTACCCAGGGAATCTGTACAGAGAAAAGTTCAGGAGAAGACTGGTCTCAGGAGCAGGCTGTTGTGGATGCATGGACTCTACCCATTTCCAAGCCTGAACCAACACAAATGCACCTATTCCCTTTGAAAGCTGAGCTGGAGGAGAGTGGACCTCCTTGCCAGGGTGCAGCCGGATAGACTGGCTGTGTTATCCTCCTATAAGAGACACTTGGGAGCCTTGATGGCATCTGTTGTGACTGATCTTCACCAGTTTAAAACCCCTGTTGCAGAAGTGTTTGCGGGGTTTTGATTCCAACAGTCAGGTAACCGAGCAGGTGGTTTGCGGCCAGCTTGCCCTCCACGGGTCTGAAGGACCCCAGCTGACCTTGGCAGACTGAGGAGGTGCGTACTGTGTATGCTTGGACTGTAGAGGTTCAGGTAGTGAATATCCGGAACCAGGGCAAGTGTCTTGAAAAGCTGGGTGTTGGGCGTGGGCTGTTTCCAGGACGAGACACCCGCCTATTCCCATATCCTACAAAAGTGTGCATCTTCTCTCTAAAGGCACAGCTTCAGATGACTGGACTGCTTTTCCAGGATTCAGCCTGGTGGGCTGCTGGAGTATACCTCACTAAGATACCTGGGAGCTATA
Organism: Prionailurus viverrinus; assembly: GCF_022837055.1. Lineage (NCBI taxonomy): Eukaryota > Metazoa > Chordata > Mammalia > Carnivora > Felidae > Prionailurus > Prionailurus viverrinus. The sequence goes on from NC_062567.1 coordinate 139,559,727, forward strand.
AATACTAGCAAGCTCTGGAACCTATTGGGTATCCATTCCAAACAGGGACTGAGCTTGGCCAGTTGAAAGGTGGTGAAAAGACTTCTGGGTGGTGATGTTCCCCCCTGCTGTGCAGGGGGTTCCAGACCAACCGAAGCGCCACAGGCTTGGAGGGCACCCAGGTGCTCTCGATAGGCTGATGGGGTGCTTGCTTATTGTGCACGAACCATGGAGATACGTGTAGACAGGGACCTGGTACAGGGCAAGTGTCTGGAAAGGCCTATTAACAGGAGTTGGATATTGCCAAGGAAGGAAGAGGTGGAGGAGTTTGGAAGTCTTGAAGTGCCGATTCAGGTAGCTGTAAAAGGTATCCTCAGTAAAAGACAACGTGGGACTTGATTGTGCAGAGGCTCAGAACTTTGCAAAACACAGACATGGGGACGGACTGTGCCCCATTTCAATGGCTACTGCAAAAGTAATCCATGGGTGGGTACCAACAACCCTCAAGCAACGCTGGAGGGTGGGAATAAGAATGTCAACAGTAGGTGGGTGCATGTAGGGGGGCAGGGGGCAGGTGATCATATATGGTGGTGCAGGTGGTTGTGTGCTGGTGGGCATGTGGCTGCATGCAGGTGGAGTGAGTGCATGCAGGGGGCAGAGGGGGGTGGGTGGGTTCCTACAGAAAGTGAAGGCATGTGTGTGCTGGGGTACAGGTGGGTACATGGCGGGGGAAGGTGGGTGTGGGGCAGGGGGCAGGTGGGTACATCAAGAGAGGCAGATGGGTGCATGCAGGGGTCGGGGGGTGAGTGGGTGTTTGTAGGTGGAGTGCGAGCAGGGGGACAGGTGGGTATGTGGCGGGGGGCAAGTGGGTGTATGCAGGGGGCAGGGGGCAGGTGGGTGTGTGAAGAGGCGCAGATAGGTGCATGCAGGGATGTGGGGGCAGGGAGGTGCGTGTAGGTGGAGTGAAGGCAGGTAAGTGTGTAATGGGGTCAGGTGGATGTGTGCAGGGAGGTAGGCGGGTACGTGCGGGGGGGGTCATTGGGTGCGTGCGGGGGAGCATGTACGTGTATGCAGGGCACTGGGTGTGCACAAGGGGTCAGTGAGGCTGGTGGGTGCGTGCAGGGGTCAGCAAAGGCCAGTAGGTGCATGTACGGGGGAGCGAAGGCTGGTGGGTGAGTGTAAGGGAGCACTGAGGTCAGGCCCATCATTGTCCTGGGGTCAGTCCCGGGCAGGGTCTGGCCGGCTCGGGGCAGTCCTTGCTGCTGGAGGGTGTGGTGTGGGTTCCAGCGGAGGATGCTTTGTCTGTGGGGTCTCTTGCTGGAGTTTAGGGGTGGCTGGAATGAAGAGCTTGTCAGTTAGAGAGTGCAGACCCTGATTAGAGTGGAGGCAGTGAAATCCTTTTTCTGTTCTTCTTGGCGTCTTCACTGTTGACACTCTGCCCACCACGATGCCCCTTTGGGGAGGCAGTGTGGCAGTTTGTGTACCTGAATTGTGCAGGTGCAGGCCCGTGACTGAGCCTGTGTGGAGGCATCCCTGCAGACACATGCAAGGATCCTCATTGAACGTACTCGGCCGCTGTGAACGATGGAGAAATCACGGTGGCCGTCTCCTTGTGGCCCACAGGGACTAATACATGGTGTGGCCCCACCTCCCAAGGACACACGTGGCTTTCAAAGAGAAGGGTGTAAATATGCCCAGACACGGGAAGACACTGGCATCAGTGATCTTGGCACATGACAACATTAAGCGGACTGAGCGGCTTGAAACAAGGCACATTTACTATCTCACGGTGTCCATGGGCAGGGGTCTGGATGAGGCTTAGCTGGGTCCCCTGAGATGAAAATGTGAGCCGGGGCTGTAGTCCCACCCGAACCCCACACCCCAAGGCAAGACCTGCCTCCTCATTCAGGCCTGTTCCACCTCCAAATTCTGAGGAAAGAACGGATTTGGGGCCCATGTCCTGTGCAGAATAATTCAGTGAAGAACTCAGAAGTTTGCTGTGATATTTTCAGGGCTGGGATGGAGCTGCAGAAGTGTATCCTGAGGGCAAACCCAACCCTGGCCCACAAATTGTCAGACCCCTGAACCCAAACCCTAAGTCTGAAATGTGCCAAAACACGTGCCCTCAACTCAGTCCTCCAGGGAGACCACTGCGCTGTTGGTGGTTCAGTCCATGATGCCTCCTGGGACCTAATGCTAACCCTACCCATGGCTCATGCCCTAAGCAGCCTCAGCTTTGAGGTATAAGAAAGGATTTGGGGTGAGGATTGGTCCAGAACATTTCGGCAAGGAACCCAGAATTTCACCGTGATATCTCCAAGGCTGGGATAGAGCTGCAGGAGGGGATCCTGAGCCCAAACCTAACCCTGACCCACCGACATGCACCCAACAGCCCCCTCTGCACACACCCACTGCCCCCCTGCACATACCCACCCACCTTCACTCCCCCCTGCACATGCACACACATTTGTGTACATGCACGGATACACATACATGAACACGGACACATATTTGTCTACATGCACGGACACAGTTACATGCACACACACATTTGTATACATGCATTGACACATGTATATTCAGGTGTGCACACATTTGTATACATTCACAGATGCATGTACATGTACATGCACACACACACACGCCCCACACATACACACAAGCACACATATCCCAGCTGCACCGTGCGTGTGCTCTCAGGGGCAACAGGTGGTGAGTGGTGGCAGTGGCCCACGGCAGAGCTAGGAGCAGGGGTGACACATTGGTAGATCTAGACCCCACATTGAGGGCCACTCTGTGACAAAGACTGTCTTTCAAAGACATCCATCCTCTCAGACCACTGAGGGGGCAACTGAGGTCCCTGGAAGTGATCTATCAGGTCCGGCAGCCACAAGGGGTGAGGGACCAGTACGGGGTGTTTCTCGTCTTCCCCCACATGCTACCTACCTGACCTCAGGCCCCTGACATGCATCCCGTGGGGTCAGGGCCCATGCCTGTGGCCACTGGTGCAAGGGGAAGAGCAGGGCGGCCGGGGGCTGGCAGAGCCTCAGAGGGAGGGAAGAACGTGAGGGCATGACCTCTAGTACCACATCGTCCTGCCCCATCACCCAACTCCTGCCCCACATGAGGGTCACCCATGCCAACCCCATGCTTTTCCCACTTCAGAGAGCCATACAGGCTGGGCTTGCAGAGGAGAATGTGTTGTCACTACCAGCCCCTCCCTCTGCTGATGACCTGTAGACACTGGTGGTCCCGACATGTTCCTGGCACCTCGAGGAAGCCTGGCCTCCCGGTCCAACACTCCAGGGCCCACCCCCCAAAATCTAAGCTCAGGTTCCCCCTCAAGCACCCCTGGGAGTCTCCTCCGTTGGTAGAACTGAAGTTGAAATGGTCCCACCATGCCTGGTCACTCAGCTCTCCACCGAGAACCTTTGACCCTGGGCGTCCTGCCCCTCCTGGGGCTCAGCTCTGCACTTGGGAATGCACCACAGGCCCGCTGGCCAGCCAGCTCCCTACCTTGAAGGGACCTCATTGTCCAGCCTTGCCCCCTTGCAGCACAGACAACATCACACTGCAGATATGGTAACCAGAAATGGCAAATGTTCAGCAACTTGCCAAGAGACAGAAAAGGAGAGAGAGCCCAGCTCTGCCCACTAAGCCCACCATCAGCTCCCAGAGATAGGAAAGACATTTTGGCAGGCAGTGATGGTCGGGCTGGCCTTGACTTATCCTGAGGAACACGTTTTGCCTCATCCTACAGGTGAATCTCAGGTCCTCACACCTCGATGGCATAAATGCTGTGTAGCAACATTTAACCCAGGGAGACCTGACTGCTGGTGCCTGCAGCCTGGGCCCAGCGGACAGTGTGCACATCACTGGGGGGTGGGCATGGCTGTAGCAGAGCAGGTGCACAGGGGGGCAGCAGAGAGGGGGGCATGAGCAGGTGAAGACTGTCTCTGTGCAGCTGCCATGTTCAGGGAGACTTTGGTTCTGAGGATGAGGAGGAACATCAGATCTCTGCTTCCCTGGAGCTTCAAGTCTAAGAAAGAGAAGGCAATGCTCAGAGGAGCGAGGAAGCAGAAGAAAGCACATGCCTCATGGCCCAGATGGTCGGGCATCATGTTTCAAGGTGTCTTGCCTCCTGGGGGCTTGCAGCCACTGCAGGGAGCATCCCTGCCTCTGGGGACCTGCAGCTAATGCCCAAGGCCCTGGGCGTCTCAGTGCTCACTGCTGGTTGAATTTAACAAGAGAGGCCCCTCTTGTTCCAAATGGCCCCATGTGGCCCCTCTGCTGGGTGCCCTCAGGATCCAGCTTGTCCCATGGACACTACCCGAGCAGGTGTCCCATGAGAAGGAGGCACAGTGGCACGGCTGCCTCCATGGTAGCCTCAGGAGTCCCACGGGCCACAGCCCACCTGTGGAGATGTGGGGACCCCAGGAGAGGTCAATTGTCCCAAAGCCCCACCCCCACTCTAGGACACAGCTGCCCGTCCAGACCCTCTCCTGCCTGCATGTGCCTTTCGCAATCCGCAGGGTTGGCAGGCAGCTTCCCACCTCCTCTTCTATGTGGATGTGACACCCTCCAGGTCCCTTGTCTTCTATGAGTGTGTGGTTGGGTGGGGAGGTTCCTAGATATGGCTTCTTATTTCAGACATGGTCTATGTTAAGAGCTCCTAAATAACTTCAAATCTTGATTCTGTTTGGGTTAGGGAAGGAGAACATGAAAATGTGAGCAATGAAGCCAACAGCAGCCCATCATTTGATCCCACATCCCACACTTTGTCTTCGAAACAAAAGAGATCCAAAGAGTTCCTGCCCAGTCTCCACCCAACAGAATCCTGCTGAGGCATCGATGGCCTTGCAGACCCCCTCCAGAGAGTAAGGTGAGGCCAGGTGGATGCAGCCAGGGTCAGCTGCAAGAAAAGCCTCTCTGGGAGCTCCCCCAAATGGGGATCAGTCCACACATCGACTTCCAGGTAATCTGGATCAGAACACTGTGCCGATGTGTCTGAGACTCAGCTGCATCTCTCAGCAGGGTCTCCCAGGCTGGTATGTTTCCCCACCAGAATTGTGAAATCTCCTGTCACCATATACATTTGGAAGGTGACAGGAGCATCTCCTCGGGCTTCAGCCCCAGAACGGATGGACCTGGGGCAGCCAACAACACGCGCACTGGGCAGGACCCAGCAGTGGAAGTCAGGTGCAGATGTGAGTGTAAGTGGTCGGGCCACCAGGCAGGCATCTGGAAGCTTCTCCTGGAGGGAAGCACTCACCTGGCCTATTAACCAGGACAAATGAAAAGTGTGCCTCCCCACCCCTGCCAAAGCCACCTGCCCCTGTTTGGACGATCACCTCTCTGGAGGCCAGCAGGCCCCGCCTGCGTGTTGGTATCAGGGAAACCCAAGCCCTGGGCTGTCAGGGCCACGGCGCCACTGCCAGCCTCCTCTGCCCACTGGGAATGCTCCAGTCGGGGCGGGGCCTCTAACCAGACTCAACAGACGGACATACAGACTGTACGCTTTTGTGTGGGACTCCCGACATTCAGAACCGTGTCTCAGAGATTCATCTGTTTCCTGGCACGAACCCTTCCTTTTACGTGGCTAGTGGTGTTCTACGATGTGAACACTCCGGGATTCCTTTGTCCACTTGGATGTTTCTTAATTTGAGGTTACAATAAAGCTGCTATGAGCATTCTTATACACGCCTTTTGGTGAACATATGCCCTTAATTTTGTGGGGTCTACGCCCAGAAGAGGGACTGCCAGGTTAGAGGGCATGTGCCTGTCTGCCTCGAAGGGTGCTGCTGAACCGATTTCCAAAGCAGCTGTACCGTTTCTTGCCCCCACCAGCTGCTCCACATCCTCCCCAGCACGTGGTCAACTTCAGCGTGCTAGTGGGCAAGTAGTTTTCCACGTATGTTTATTACGGCGCTAATTACACTGGAGCGTTGGGGGCAGTTCCTGATTTGGCACTCCGATCTATTTCCCCTTCCTTAATGTAGTACCCTTGTAGCTGGGCCTGTGCTCACTCAGCTGGCGACTGCACGTCCCAGCTTCCCTGGCAGCTGCAAACAGCCCTGTGAGTAAGTTCTGGTCAATGGTATGTGACAGAGCTGATGGGTGCCACTCCCTGTCCCACTGAATCTGTGAGCATGCCCTTCCTCCCCGCAGATGCCACACTGCCCACGGTCTGCCTGTCCACCTCTGGCAATGTTATGTTAGAAGTAAAGAGACGTCCACCTTCGTTAAGCCACTGCATTTCAGGTCTCTTTATTACGGCAGCAAGCCGTGCCCCCAAAGGATGCACCGTGGTTGCACATTCACCTGTGGCTCTAACACAGCGACACCTGTGCTGGTTCCGTCTGCTCAGCACCATCCTTTCACCAGGGTGTTGTTCCCACCCAGCCCCGAGGTTCTGTGAGGTGATGGACTCACCCTTCCCAGGCACAGGCAGGTGGCCCAGGTCTGACTGGTCGTGGCTCCCCATCCTGTTTGGGGTTGTAAGTTCAGGGGTGGGGCATGAGACCCAACTGTAGTCCTTCCATGAGACTCTCAGTATGGTGAGAGAGAGTCTTTGCCATTATTGTGCATTGTGGTGGGAGAGGGAAACCAACCCCAAGCAGAACCAGAGGCAATCAGAGACAGGAGAGGAGGAAGCCCGACAATGGCGTCTCAGCCCCTGGATCTAGCTGTACCTGCAGCACTTTTAGATGTAAGTGATCCACGATTGTGAGCTGAACTTCTGTCACTTGCAACCAAGCGTCCCATCTCCTTCACTAATAATAAAATAAACATGTTTGGGAGCAATTTTATATAAGCATTGTGCTAAGTGGGTCTATAAAGTCTGTGGATACCCTTTAAAATGGTCATTCTGGGGCGCCTGGGTGGCACAGTCGGTTAAGCGTCCGACTTCAGCCAGGTCACGATCTCGCGGTCCGTGAGTTCGAGCCCTGCGTCAGGCTCTGGGCTGATGGCTCAGAGCCTGGAGCCTGTTTCCGATTCTGTGTCTCCCTCTCTCTCTGCCCCTCCCCCGTTCATGCTCTGTCTCTCTCTGTCCCAAAAATAAATAAACGTTGGAAAAAAAAATAAAAAAAAAATAAAATGGTCATTCTTTTTTAAATGTTTATTTATTTATTTTGAGAAAGAGAGAGCGTGAACAAGGAGAGGGTCAGAGAGAGAGAGAGAGAGAGAGAGAGAGAGAGAATCTTAAGCAGGCTCCATGCTCAGTGCAGAGCCTGACTTGAGGCTAGATCCCATAACCCTGGGCTTATGACCTGAGCTGAAATCAAGAGTCAGACGCTTAACCTACTGAGCCACCCAGTCTCCCCTAAAATAGTAATTCTTAATCTGAAGAGACTTTGGAAGGTCTATCCAGATGAAATGGATGGGGTTTTGAACTGTGCGGGTCCACTTATATGTGGATTAAAAAAAAAATTCATACCCTACAGTCCTATAAATATATTTTCTCTTCCTTATGATTTCCTCAATGACATATTCTTTTCTCTGGCTTACTTTATTGCAAGAATTCAGCATATGATACTTATAACATGCAGAATATATACTAATTGACTGTTGATGTGATTGGTAAGGCTTCTGCTCAAGAGTAGCTATTAGTATTAGTGGTTAGGTTTCGGGGAAGTCAAAAGTTATTCATGGGTTTTTGACTGTATGGGGGGTTGATGCCCTAACCCTTGCATTGTTTAAGAACATACAAAAAAAAAAAAAAAAAAAAAAAAAAAAAAAAAAAAAGAACATACCAACATTGGTACCTCTAACAAACCATCACTTTTGGAAGCAATGAAATTAAATAAGAAACAACATTTATCAGAAAAGTCCCCAAACCCACCAAACCATTGGTGAATGGGCATTAGCCTGAGATGCCCGGCTGACACATAATCCCGCCAGATGTTGACATGATGCAGATGGTTACTGTTCTTGTGTCTTTTGTGTAAGTCAGGCCTGTTTGGCTGCGCGTATCAGGACCCCACTGGAATGAGTGTGTGGGGTTGGGTGGGCACAAGGGGCCTGGCACCCTCTCTTCCATGTCTCACGGCTTGCTCCCATGTTTGCTCCTTATTGTATCAGGGGTCTGCCTGGGTGTTGGAGCCCTGGCCTGCAGCAGCAGTGGGCTCCCAGTGACCTGCACCCTGAAAGATACCCTTCCCTCCTCCCAGGCAGAAATCCTGGGGGGAAAGGGCTGAGCACAGGAGGACATCATGTGCCGGGAGCTGGCTGTCAAGGTGGTGGGGGAGAAGCAGATCTCAGCTGGGGGTAACTGTCCATCCTGCTGGGACCCTCTGAGAGCCTGGACCACACCTCGGGATGTCCTGTCTGCTGACTCCCAGCTGCCAGAGGGGAAGGCTGCCCCCAGGGACAGACTTTCCCAGCCAGAGAGCCCCGCCCCCCTCGCAGGAAAGGAGGCCTCTGGGGCAGCCAGGGTGTGGGTGCAGCCCCGAGACCCTGGAATTTGGGGCAGACTCACCATGCAGGACCCACAAGTTGTGCAGGTGGCTCCTCAGAAAGATGCCAGGCAACGTTGGATTTCACTCATCCATTCATGCATTCATCCAATTACTTAATTATAACCAGGAAATGTTTGCTTTTATAAAAAATTAGCACATTAAGGCGTAGCATTCATACTGTCAATTGCATGCATTTAAAATGTCCAGTTTGGTGAGTTTTGACAGATGTACACACCCGTGAGACCACCTCCATGATCCAGGACATTTCCTTCACCCCCAGAGTCTCCTCATGTCCATTCCAAGTAACCCTCTCACCCCATGCCAGACAAGTAAACATCTGCTTTCCCTTACTGTCCACCAGCTTTCCCTGTTCTTGACTTTGGGGTCGTGGACAGGGCATTCGCTCTCTGCAGGACATCTGAACTTCACTGTGATGTGGGGGGACGCGGACCAGCGATCTGCTTGTACCCACGTGGTCTCTTGTATGGACAGTCCTCCCTCTTGTTTATTCATTTACTAGTGGATGGACACTGGGTGGTTTCCATGTTTGTGATGGTTGTAAATAAATGTCTTTAACAGTGGATAGTTTGAGTTTAGAAAAAACAAATGTTTGTTATTTTCTGAAAAAAGTAAATCATGCTCATACCACATATAGAAATTAGAATAAAGGATAAGGAAAAAGTAATTCTTCAGACTCCCACTACTCAGTGTTAACCACCAGGGTATTTTGCTGTGTTTCTTCCCAAACTGTCTCATGCATGTGTATGTATGTATTTATGTACACAAAATTGTGAAAATTGGGAAAGTACTGCAAATATAATTTTGGTTCTTGTCTTTTACAGTGGACATGAATGTCTCAGTGTGGGTTTTCCAGGGAAGCATAACATATAATATTACAAGGAATTGGCTCACACAGTTATGGAGGCTGGGAGCCCCCTGACCTGCAGCCTGCCCACTGCAGACCCGGGAGCTGGTAGTGTGTGCGCTGTGTATATGTGTGTAGATGTGTGGTGTGCATATATGTGTAGTGTGTGTGTATGTGTGTGTGTACCTGTGTGGGTACTCTAAGGAATTGGCTCATACACTTATGGAGGCTGGGAAACCCCTGACCTGCAGCCAGTCTGCTGCAAACCCGGGAGCTGGTGGTGTGTGTGCATGTGTGTGTGTGGTGTGTGTATGTGATCTGTGTGTATGTGCGTGTGTGTTGTGTGTGTGGTGTTGTGTGTATGTGGTATGTGTGTATGTGTGTGTGGTGTGTCCATGTGTGGTGTTGTGTGTGTAGTGTGTGTATGTGGTGTATGTGTGTGGGGCATGTGTGTGTGTGTGGGTGTGTGTACCTGTGTGTGTGTATGTGGTGTGTGTGTGTGTGTGTGTGTATGTATGTGTATATGTGTGTGTACCTGTTGTGTGTACTATATGAGGAATGGCTTGTGTGGTTGTGGAGGCTGGGAGCCCCCTGACCTGCAGCCGGCCTGCTGCAGACCCAGGAGCTGGTGTTGGGGGTCAGAACCCGAGCCAGCAGGCTGGAGAGCACGAGCACAGCAGGTGCCCATTCTGGTCTGGGGGTAGAGAAGACTGGGTCCCACTCAGCAGCGAGGCAGAGAGGGGTTTACTCCCCTTTCTGCCGTATTCAGGCCTCAGTGCACCGGACGAGGCCCACCATCACTGGGGAGGGCAGATTCAGGTGCGAACCTCACCCAGAAGCACCTCACAGATGCACCCAGATGCTGTTTGGCACACACCCTGTGGTCCAGTCAAGCTGACAGTGACATCATCCCCTACAAGAGTCTCCCAACTATCAGACTTCCATGGGACTGTCTTCAGCAGTCCGGTTTCCATCGGTGCCTCTGCTCTCGATTGTCCCGAGGACTCTTCAGGCCTGGGCCCCTCACGGTTTCAAAAGCTTTGTTCAGGAATGTTCCGACGTGGTGCCTACGTCTTCAGTTCAATGAACAGGCTTGGTCATCCAGGGACTGTTTGTTGTGCTCTGCCCTCTTGCAGCTGGGCAGGCCCAATGTGGGACTCAGGGCCCCCCTCCACCCACCAGACCTGTGAGGGTCACCCCCCACCCCCCCTTTGTGCCTCCCACTGTACACGGGTGCCTGCACACTGTGGGCAGGAGCAAGTGGGTCACCCTAACTTCTCTGCTGGGTTTGCTGGCCGCTCCTGTTCCTGGGCTGCCTGGCCTCCCCCACCCCTGGCAGCTGAAATTCCAGGGGAGACCTGCCCTCCAGCTCCTCAGTCCTGAGTGCTGACCCCACAGTAGTTCTTGTACTTCCAACATTGCAGGGCCCTTGGGAGAATTAATGACTAATTTGTAAAGGGCACTGAAGACCAGATACCACGTGATGTGGGTGCTGTGGTTACAGGAGTCCTGAAGGTCATACTCATCATTTTAGCAAATTCCCTTTTCCACTTGGCTAAATTCTATTTTGTTCACTTGGATGGAGGCTGGGCTAAGCACTAACCACATGGTGGTTGGTCCACAGTATTTAAATTCCGGGCTAACTTGCTCAGATTTGTCACAGCTTCCTCCAGGAAGACTTCTTTCTGAGCTAGTTGCTTGTGTAGGCAACATACACTCATTTAACTGTTTAAAAATAAATAAAATACTAGTTAGAAATCTGGACAGAACAACCAGAAAATCTCCCACTCCAGTCAAATCACATCTTTTATTGCCTACTGTCTTATGTTATTCAGTCTTTTAATGTATGCAATTAGGTTTTTATTTTTCCAAAAAGTGAATAATTGCATTGTTAGCAGGATATGCAGTTGTCGTCCGGCTTGTTTTCTGAGATGGCTCAACCCCAATTTGATGTGTGTTGGTCACACTACATCTCGATGCAGGAAGTGGGTCAGGAACAGGTGCCGAAGAACACAGAGTGTGGCAGCCAGGGCATTAGGATGATGGCCCCGCCACCTGTAGATGCACTGTCTCTGAGCTTGACTTCCAGTGCACCATATCCTGTGTGATCCCCCATGCTTCAGCTTTCTCTCCCACATCCCTGAATCCATGACAGTGTAGAGCCCTGAGTCTTGTGCTCCTTCCTGCCTGCCCCCTTGTCCCTAGCGAGTTCCTCCCCTGCAGAGCTCATGCATAATTTCAACCACTGTTTTGCCTTCCTCCTTCGACCGGACTGACTGCACAAGCTCTGCAATCCTCCCAAGCTTGCATCAGACACCCCACTCTCACATCTAGGTTAAAATGTATGCACAGGTGGATGAAATTGCCAGCATTATGGGTTAGGGACACATGCATGGTCTTCTCCACCATGTGTCCTCAGTAAGGATGAGTCATCCGTGCCTGTGGCCATGGTCCACTCTCTCTCTTGTCTAAACTACTCTCTTCCAGGGGCACACCCTGTTTCTTTACATCTCTCTTGGCTGATGACTTGCCTTTGACTCCCAGTGGCAAATTAATGCTATGAAGATTGACTTTCTGCTCCCATATGGATCACCCAGTCTACCTCTGCACATTCTTGTCTGCCCTACCAGGGGTTGGCCACCATCCCACACTCTGGGCATCTTGTCAAATCCAATTTTGAGTTGGAAGGCAGAGGGTGGGCATCCAGACTCCATGGTCCAACAAGTTCCCAGGTGAGGGGGATGCTGCTGGTGGTTCTGAGACCTCACCTGGAAAGAAAGAACACCTTGCTTGTGAACACCTACTTGCTTCCTTAGCATTCATTAACCACCCCCCTCCTTCCACCAGTAATTATGGGGGAGATGGGTCCATCCTCCTTAGAAGTAGGTCTTGCTTCTCGGCAGATGGATTGGTCAGCATTCCATCTCTTGCTGATGGCCACACTAACTGTTCACAGGTTGACATTGTCCTTCTGCAGCACCATCCCTGACTTGAAAATGTCATGTGAACTCCTGAGCTCCTCGTTGAATGATTTTGCACAGGTCATGGGCCTCAAATCCATTATTTCCTCGGAACGTTCC
>NC_062567.1:139579609-139585731 GCF_022837055.1 Prionailurus viverrinus
AGGGTTAGGGTTAGGGTTAGGGTTAGGGTTAGGGTTAGGGTTAGGGTTAGGGTTAGGGTTAGGGTTAGGGTTAGGGTTAGGGTTAGGGTTAGGGTTAGGGTTAGGGTTAGGGTTAGGGTTAGGGTTAGGGTTAGGGTTAGGGTTAGGGTTAGGGTTAGGGTTAGGGTTAGGGTTAGGGTTAGGGTTAGGGTTAGGGTTAGGGTTAGGGTTAGGGTTAGGGTTAGGGTTAGGGTTAGGGTTAGGGTTAGGGTTAGGGTTAGGGTTAGGGTTAGGGTTAGGGTTAGGGTTAGGGTTAGGGTTAGGGTTAGGGTTAGGGTTAGGGTTAGGGTTAGGGTTAGGGTTAGGGTTAGGGTTAGGGTTAGGGTTAGGGTTAGGGTTAGGGTTAGGGTTAGGGTTAGGGTTAGGGTTAGGGTTAGGGTTAGGGTTAGGGTTAGGGTTAGGGTTAGGGTTAGGGTTAGGGTTAGGGTTAGGGTTAGGGTTAGGGTTAGGGTTAGGGTTAGGGTTAGGGTTAGGGTTAGGGTTAGGGTTAGGGTTAGGGTTAGGGTTAGGGTTAGGGTTAGGGTTAGGGTTAGGGTTAGGGTTAGGGTTAGGGTTAGGGTTAGGGTTAGGGTTAGGGTTAGGGTTAGGGTTAGGGTTAGGGTTAGGGTTAGGGTTAGGGTTAGGGTTAGGGTTAGGGTTAGGGTTAGGGTTAGGGTTAGGGTTAGGGTTAGGGTTAGGGTTAGGGTTAGGGTTAGGGTTAGGGTTAGGGTTAGGGTTAGGGTTAGGGTTAGGGTTAGGGTTAGGGTTAGGGTTAGGGTTAGGGTTAGGGTTAGGGTTAGGGTTAGGGTTAGGGTTAGGGTTAGGGTTAGGGTTAGGGTTAGGGTTAGGGTTAGGGTTAGGGTTAGGGTTAGGGTTAGGGTTAGGGTTAGGGTTAGGGTTAGGGTTAGGGTTAGGGTTAGGGTTAGGGTTAGGGTTAGGGTTAGGGTTAGGGTTAGGGTTAGGGTTAGGGTTAGGGTTAGGGTTAGGGTTAGGGTTAGGGTTAGGGTTAGGGTTAGGGTTAGGGTTAGGGTTAGGGTTAGGGTTAGGGTTAGGGTTAGGGTTAGGGTTAGGGTTAGGGTTAGGGTTAGGGTTAGGGTTAGGGTTAGGGTTAGGGTTAGGGTTAGGGTTAGGGTTAGGGTTAGGGTTAGGGTTAGGGTTAGGGTTAGGGTTAGGGTTAGGGTTAGGGTTAGGGTTAGGGTTAGGGTTAGGGTTAGGGTTAGGGTTAGGGTTAGGGTTAGGGTTAGGGTTAGGGTTAGGGTTAGGGTTAGGGTTAGGGTTAGGGTTAGGGTTAGGGTTAGGGTTAGGGTTAGGGTTAGGGTTAGGGTTAGGGTTAGGGTTAGGGTTAGGGTTAGGGTTAGGGTTAGGGTTAGGGTTAGGGTTAGGGTTAGGGTTAGGGTTAGGGTTAGGGTTAGGGTTAGGGTTAGGGTTAGGGTTAGGGTTAGGGTTAGGGTTAGGGTTAGGGTTAGGGTTAGGGTTAGGGTTAGGGTTAGGGTTAGGGTTAGGGTTAGGGTTAGGGTTAGGGTTAGGGTTAGGGTTAGGGTTAGGGTTAGGGTTAGGGTTAGGGTTAGGGTTAGGGTTAGGGTTAGGGTTAGGGTTAGGGTTAGGGTTAGGGTTAGGGTTAGGGTTAGGGTTAGGGTTAGGGTTAGGGTTAGGGTTAGGGTTAGGGTTAGGGTTAGGGTTAGGGTTAGGGTTAGGGTTAGGGTTAGGGTTAGGGTTAGGGTTAGGGTTAGGGTTAGGGTTAGGGTTAGGGTTAGGGTTAGGGTTAGGGTTAGGGTTAGGGTTAGGGTTAGGGTTAGGGTTAGGGTTAGGGTTAGGGTTAGGGTTAGGGTTAGGGTTAGGGTTAGGGTTAGGGTTAGGGTTAGGGTTAGGGTTAGGGTTAGGGTTAGGGTTAGGGTTAGGGTTAGGGTTAGGGTTAGGGTTAGGGTTAGGGTTAGGGTTAGGGTTAGGGTTAGGGTTAGGGTTAGGGTTAGGGTTAGGGTTAGGGTTAGGGTTAGGGTTAGGGTTAGGGTTAGGGTTAGGGTTAGGGTTAGGGTTAGGGTTAGGGTTAGGGTTAGGGTTAGGGTTAGGGTTAGGGTTAGGGTTAGGGTTAGGGTTAGGGTTAGGGTTAGGGTTAGGGTTAGGGTTAGGGTTAGGGTTAGGGTTAGGGTTAGGGTTAGGGTTAGGGTTAGGGTTAGGGTTAGGGTTAGGGTTAGGGTTAGGGTTAGGGTTAGGGTTAGGGTTAGGGTTAGGGTTAGGGTTAGGGTTAGGGTTAGGGTTAGGGTTAGGGTTAGGGTTAGGGTTAGGGTTAGGGTTAGGGTTAGGGTTAGGGTTAGGGTTAGGGTTAGGGTTAGGGTTAGGGTTAGGGTTAGGGTTAGGGTTAGGGTTAGGGTTAGGGTTAGGGTTAGGGTTAGGGTTAGGGTTAGGGTTAGGGTTAGGGTTAGGGTTAGGGTTAGGGTTAGGGTTAGGGTTAGGGTTAGGGTTAGGGTTAGGGTTAGGGTTAGGGTTAGGGTTAGGGTTAGGGTTAGGGTTAGGGTTAGGGTTAGGGTTAGGGTTAGGGTTAGGGTTAGGGTTAGGGTTAGGGTTAGGGTTAGGGTTAGGGTTAGGGTTAGGGTTAGGGTTAGGGTTAGGGTTAGGGTTAGGGTTAGGGTTAGGGTTAGGGTTAGGGTTAGGGTTAGGGTTAGGGTTAGGGTTAGGGTTAGGGTTAGGGTTAGGGTTAGGGTTAGGGTTAGGGTTAGGGTTAGGGTTAGGGTTAGGGTTAGGGTTAGGGTTAGGGTTAGGGTTAGGGTTAGGGTTAGGGTTAGGGTTAGGGTTAGGGTTAGGGTTAGGGTTAGGGTTAGGGTTAGGGTTAGGGTTAGGGTTAGGGTTAGGGTTAGGGTTAGGGTTAGGGTTAGGGTTAGGGTTAGGGTTAGGGTTAGGGTTAGGGTTAGGGTTAGGGTTAGGGTTAGGGTTAGGGTTAGGGTTAGGGTTAGGGTTAGGGTTAGGGTTAGGGTTAGGGTTAGGGTTAGGGTTAGGGTTAGGGTTAGGGTTAGGGTTAGGGTTAGGGTTAGGGTTAGGGTTAGGGTTAGGGTTAGGGTTAGGGTTAGGGTTAGGGTTAGGGTTAGGGTTAGGGTTAGGGTTAGGGTTAGGGTTAGGGTTAGGGTTAGGGTTAGGGTTAGGGTTAGGGTTAGGGTTAGGGTTAGGGTTAGGGTTAGGGTTAGGGTTAGGGTTAGGGTTAGGGTTAGGGTTAGGGTTAGGGTTAGGGTTAGGGTTAGGGTTAGGGTTAGGGTTAGGGTTAGGGTTAGGGTTAGGGTTAGGGTTAGGGTTAGGGTTAGGGTTAGGGTTAGGGTTAGGGTTAGGGTTAGGGTTAGGGTTAGGGTTAGGGTTAGGGTTAGGGTTAGGGTTAGGGTTAGGGTTAGGGTTAGGGTTAGGGTTAGGGTTAGGGTTAGGGTTAGGGTTAGGGTTAGGGTTAGGGTTAGGGTTAGGGTTAGGGTTAGGGTTAGGGTTAGGGTTAGGGTTAGGGTTAGGGTTAGGGTTAGGGTTAGGGTTAGGGTTAGGGTTAGGGTTAGGGTTAGGGTTAGGGTTAGGGTTAGGGTTAGGGTTAGGGTTAGGGTTAGGGTTAGGGTTAGGGTTAGGGTTAGGGTTAGGGTTAGGGTTAGGGTTAGGGTTAGGGTTAGGGTTAGGGTTAGGGTTAGGGTTAGGGTTAGGGTTAGGGTTAGGGTTAGGGTTAGGGTTAGGGTTAGGGTTAGGGTTAGGGTTAGGGTTAGGGTTAGGGTTAGGGTTAGGGTTAGGGTTAGGGTTAGGGTTAGGGTTAGGGTTAGGGTTAGGGTTAGGGTTAGGGTTAGGGTTAGGGTTAGGGTTAGGGTTAGGGTTAGGGTTAGGGTTAGGGTTAGGGTTAGGGTTAGGGTTAGGGTTAGGGTTAGGGTTAGGGTTAGGGTTAGGGTTAGGGTTAGGGTTAGGGTTAGGGTTAGGGTTAGGGTTAGGGTTAGGGTTAGGGTTAGGGTTAGGGTTAGGGTTAGGGTTAGGGTTAGGGTTAGGGTTAGGGTTAGGGTTAGGGTTAGGGTTAGGGTTAGGGTTAGGGTTAGGGTTAGGGTTAGGGTTAGGGTTAGGGTTAGGGTTAGGGTTAGGGTTAGGGTTAGGGTTAGGGTTAGGGTTAGGGTTAGGGTTAGGGTTAGGGTTAGGGTTAGGGTTAGGGTTAGGGTTAGGGTTAGGGTTAGGGTTAGGGTTAGGGTTAGGGTTAGGGTTAGGGTTAGGGTTAGGGTTAGGGTTAGGGTTAGGGTTAGGGTTAGGGTTAGGGTTAGGGTTAGGGTTAGGGTTAGGGTTAGGGTTAGGGTTAGGGTTAGGGTTAGGGTTAGGGTTAGGGTTAGGGTTAGGGTTAGGGTTAGGGTTAGGGTTAGGGTTAGGGTTAGGGTTAGGGTTAGGGTTAGGGTTAGGGTTAGGGTTAGGGTTAGGGTTAGGGTTAGGGTTAGGGTTAGGGTTAGGGTTAGGGTTAGGGTTAGGGTTAGGGTTAGGGTTAGGGTTAGGGTTAGGGTTAGGGTTAGGGTTAGGGTTAGGGTTAGGGTTAGGGTTAGGGTTAGGGTTAGGGTTAGGGTTAGGGTTAGGGTTAGGGTTAGGGTTAGGGTTAGGGTTAGGGTTAGGGTTAGGGTTAGGGTTAGGGTTAGGGTTAGGGTTAGGGTTAGGGTTAGGGTTAGGGTTAGGGTTAGGGTTAGGGTTAGGGTTAGGGTTAGGGTTAGGGTTAGGGTTAGGGTTAGGGTTAGGGTTAGGGTTAGGGTTAGGGTTAGGGTTAGGGTTAGGGTTAGGGTTAGGGTTAGGGTTAGGGTTAGGGTTAGGGTTAGGGTTAGGGTTAGGGTTAGGGTTAGGGTTAGGGTTAGGGTTAGGGTTAGGGTTAGGGTTAGGGTTAGGGTTAGGGTTAGGGTTAGGGTTAGGGTTAGGGTTAGGGTTAGGGTTAGGGTTAGGGTTAGGGTTAGGGTTAGGGTTAGGGTTAGGGTTAGGGTTAGGGTTAGGGTTAGGGTTAGGGTTAGGGTTAGGGTTAGGGTTAGGGTTAGGGTTAGGGTTAGGGTTAGGGTTAGGGTTAGGGTTAGGGTTAGGGTTAGGGTTAGGGTTAGGGTTAGGGTTAGGGTTAGGGTTAGGGTTAGGGTTAGGGTTAGGGTTAGGGTTAGGGTTAGGGTTAGGGTTAGGGTTAGGGTTAGGGTTAGGGTTAGGGTTAGGGTTAGGGTTAGGGTTAGGGTTAGGGTTAGGGTTAGGGTTAGGGTTAGGGTTAGGGTTAGGGTTAGGGTTAGGGTTAGGGTTAGGGTTAGGGTTAGGGTTAGGGTTAGGGTTAGGGTTAGGGTTAGGGTTAGGGTTAGGGTTAGGGTTAGGGTTAGGGTTAGGGTTAGGGTTAGGGTTAGGGTTAGGGTTAGGGTTAGGGTTAGGGTTAGGGTTAGGGTTAGGGTTAGGGTTAGGGTTAGGGTTAGGGTTAGGGTTAGGGTTAGGGTTAGGGTTAGGGTTAGGGTTAGGGTTAGGGTTAGGGTTAGGGTTAGGGTTAGGGTTAGGGTTAGGGTTAGGGTTAGGGTTAGGGTTAGGGTTAGGGTTAGGGTTAGGGTTAGGGTTAGGGTTAGGGTTAGGGTTAGGGTTAGGGTTAGGGTTAGGGTTAGGGTTAGGGTTAGGGTTAGGGTTAGGGTTAGGGTTAGGGTTAGGGTTAGGGTTAGGGTTAGGGTTAGGGTTAGGGTTAGGGTTAGGGTTAGGGTTAGGGTTAGGGTTAGGGTTAGGGTTAGGGTTAGGGTTAGGGTTAGGGTTAGGGTTAGGGTTAGGGTTAGGGTTAGGGTTAGGGTTAGGGTTAGGGTTAGGGTTAGGGTTAGGGTTAGGGTTAGGGTTAGGGTTAGGGTTAGGGTTAGGGTTAGGGTTAGGGTTAGGGTTAGGGTTAGGGTTAGGGTTAGGGTTAGGGTCTAGGGTTAGGGTTAGGGTTAGGGTTAGGGTTAGGGTTAGGGTTAGGGTTAGGGTTAGGGTTAGGGTTAGGGTTAGGGTTAGGGTTAGGGTTAGGGTTAGGGTTAGGGTTAGGGTTAGGGTTAGGGTTAGGGTTAGGGTTAGGGTTAGGGTTAGGGTTAGGGTTAGGGTTAGGGTTAGGGTTAGGGTTAGGGTTAGGGTTAGGGTTAGGGTTAGGGTTAGGGTTA